>NC_030859.1:18281048-18310128 GCF_000208745.1 Theobroma cacao
GTGGTAGCTTATAGATACCCTATTTTGTCGAAGATTCCAGTTGACATCTCTACCACACAGACAGTAGGTTTCTAGCACCAACACTAGGTGTATTTTGGGCCACTTGTCATTGTAACCATTATTGTACATTATAACTTTGTAAATTTTTGTATGTATGAATTTATTTTACTTACACGTTACAAAAGATTTCTTACACGTGTTTTTATAAATATTGTTTTATATAAAAATGCTATATTTTAATCAATATTTTGAATAGTGATATTTGTCTATAAATCCTTTTAAAAATTTATCTTTGGATTTATTTGAGCCGAAAACGACTGGTAATTGTTTAAAATGGAATGTTTAACAACGATTGCTCACAAGAAAGGAAAGAAACTGATATATAAGCCTTACGGGGTTCCGGTTGGCATTTTGGGTAATGAGTGTCAATCGGGACGTCGCGGCGGTTGTCATGGGCCCGATGGAGGTTCCGGGTCGTGACATTTAGAGAGAGAAATTTGGTGATGAATTTAGTTGAATGTCAAGGTAACTTAGTGTTTTTAGGTGTTTAGTAACATTTAGTATGAAAATTAAACAAGAAATTTACATGGCCATTATTGAACCTATCTTGGCCGAATTTTATGGGTGAGGTTTGATGATGAATTTGGTTGTTTTTCATGCCCTTTAGATTGTAGTTGGTGCTTAAGAATACCGAAAATCGAAAACGGTTACCCGAAAAATTTTACTCGCTTTAGTTAGCAATTTGCACCATAATGAGGGATATTTTGGTAATTGCACTTAGAATAGATTTTTATTGAAGTGTGTGGAATTTTGGGGAGTACTGGAAGTGCAATAAATTAATTGGAATTGAATGGGACGTTTAGACCGATTAAATAGTGTATAGTGCGTGATAGGCTGAACACCTCCCATTTCATTGCATGCATTCATATAGAACATAGAATAGTTTTATGACGATTTAGCATAAGAATATTAAATTTCCTGTTGCACATTATGTATAGGTGGTGAGCCTCGGATAAGGGCAAAGGTATTGCACCCGAGGATGAAGAATATGAGTGTTGTAAATTCCCGTCAAAGTGAGTAACCACTGTTCATCTTATCTATCTAGAGTATTTTTACAATTATTTTTATGATTTTAAGAATATTGAACTTAAATGAATTTTATGTTCTATGACTAATAATCGATTTAAGAAATAAGGTTTATGACTTATTTTACAATTCAATAATATTTTTGAAAACGAGAGTATGTGAAGACCAACCTTTGATGTTGCTTATATATTTAAGTTTACGTACCTATGTTTGGAATTGACGATTATGAATTGTTACGTGATGACATATGTGGCTAGGTTTTTGAGTTGTGAAATATATAAACTGTTTGCTTTCCTTTGACAGGCTGGGTAGTATTATGTTAGCCACGTTATGCTGTCAAAATTTTATTGATTGGTGGGTTATTTAATTAGCCACTACAGTAGGCAGGTTTTCGTGAACCAGCCTATTAGAGGGCACGGTAAACCCCGTTATATTTACCTTAGTAGGAAAGGCACGAAGGATGTCTCCTAAAGTACGATAGAGTTCACTTCACGCCGAACCACCACTTGAGGATGAAATCTGCCAACGCCAAGGGATGGCTAAACTACGTTTTTATGAGTAGTTGTTAACTTAATAACCTTGGCGGACTCGGTTGAATGCCTCGGCCAAGGTATCACCGAGTATGATTTTTGGCACGAGCCAAGTTTTTTTTAGAAAATCATAAGTCGTGATATGTATTATAATGAAATATGTTGTTTTATATTATTTGAAACAAGTACAAAATGTTGTGGATTATGGTATGATGAAAAGTTAACTATCTCCATTTACTCGGCTTTAGATGTTAATGACAGACTTTGTTTACTCACTGAGTTTATGAAAACTCACCCTTTCTTTTTTAACCATTTCAGGTTTAGGATAATCTGTAGGCAGTCTATTTCATCAAGCATCTCTTTTGGACTTACTTCCTTGGAAATCGTAGGTCTACATTCTAGCACACTTTTGGTTATCTTGGGGTGCCACTGTAGGATAATTTTGAATACCTAGTTTACTGTATCACTATGTGTATGAATTTATTTTGTTCTCACGTTATAAAAATTATTTATGCATAGTTCTATAAAAATTGTTTTATAAGAAAATGAAATATATTATCGAATATTTTTATTTAGTCTAATTAGCCAACTTTTCACTCCAAATGGATGATTTAGATTATAAAAATTTATTTTTAATTGAAAATGGATATCTTTCTACCATACGTTGTATTTTTATCAGGTTTCGAAATTTTCAGGTAAAAAAATAACCAAAATACCCCTGTGTGGCTAAAATTTTATTTTAATTGTTTTCGATCTAAAATAGTTTATATTTCCTTAAAACTCGATATTTAGTAACTATTGCTCACAGGGGAAGTGGAAAATTGATGCAAGAGCCTTGCAAGGTTTCGGTTGACATACCGTGTAATGAATGTTTATCGAGACTTCACGGCAGTTGTCACGGGCTCGAAGGGAGTGCCGGGTCGTGACAAACAGTATCCAACAATATAATATAATTGATTCAATTAGCTTTAATACAAATGAATTTTGACTTTATAAGACAAGAAAGGTCAATTTTACTTTATATGAAGTTTTTCATACCTTGTAAAACTTTTAAGCCATTTCGTTTGAAAATGGATTTCCCAATACTCTAGAATCAATAGCTGAACCCTCTCACCTAGACAAGACATAAATAATTTGTATGCCTCGGGTGCAAATACTTGAGACATAAGTAGAAATATCACCTTTGCAACTTCGATACCTAGGTTTGTCAATCATTTACATGGACTCATATATGTCACAACAAGGGCCCTAACATAATTCTACATAAACAAATCAACTTAATTTAAAACAATATTAAGTCAAAACATGTAACAGCAAAATACAAGCCTTTCTTCTGTTGCCATATACCTTGAACTACTTCCACCTATCATCATTGCAATCATTTGTCACTGCTTCAAGTTTCCTTAACAACATGAAGACGCAACACAAAGTTAAGGATAGCATGAAACTGTTGACTAATGGTTTCGTCGAGCAAGAAAATTGTCTTTTCATAACTCTATTCTTAATTTCATGTGCAATTTTATGTAGCAAAATAGCCACCATTTCCTCTACATGCATATTTTTATATGGTTTGAGTTTACCAATTGTTCTCAATAGGTGACATAACTTGTGAAGAACTCTCTTATCCATCTTTGTGTTCTCTAAGCACCCTAGGTAGTGTTAAATGCAGTTCTTACCAATTTTTAATGATCTAGTGTAATGTCTATGCCAAGCATCTCCAATCCATTTTAATGAACTATGGGTTTCTTTATTTCCAAACACAAGTATTAAAAAAAAAGCCTTTCTCCTTTTCATAATACTAAGGTAAGCATCAAAGCCCAGCAACTTGTTGGGAGTAAGGGCTGAAAAGAGCTCTTTGTATAGGTCCGGTTTGCTGGTTTTCGGGAACATTCGACTCCACTAACAAAAAGATTCTTAGATTCCATCCTTCCCCCTGCCTCGACCTTCGCTCCCGGTTTCGGGTCAATGGAACTGCCTCTGCCTCTGGTTTTTTCCCCTTTTCTTCTCTTTTTTATCTTATTACCTGTCATCAAGCCTCCTACCCCAGATTTTTGAAGTCAATTTTGAATAGACTCATCTCTAGGCTTCGCATCTTCATGAAAAAGACCCATGCCTCCGCTTGTGGCTTTCATACCACCCATACATGCTTTCATTCTCTCGCCTCCCCCGCCATTGCCTTTACATCGCAAAAAGAAAAAAGGGTTTATGCCGAAAGAGACAAGGGTGTTGTATGTATGTATAAGTCCAAAAGAGCTGTGATGGCTCTCGAAATGGAATTAGAACAGCAAGACGAACTAGGGGTAGCACATTAACAAGATATTCCATTTGTGATAGCGATGGCAGATAAACCAGATATGTTGGTTAGTTTTATCCTTCTCAAAGCAGTAACACCTATTAGTTAGTATGGTTGGGTAATTTAAAGTCTTACCTAGGTGTGCCGCTCGCCCGCAGGTGCGTATTAATACAAGAAGAGAGGCTTTCTTATCTTCTTTTTTTCATTTTTTAAGGAAAGTACTTTGAACCTAACTAGGAGTCCTTCTATCTGGAGGTGGCTTCCGACGCCCTATGCACGTAGCAATAAAGTAGACTAGGTCAACTTTTTGTGCAGGTGAAAAAGAAAATCCACCACTCGGGTCTTTAGACACTCGCCCTATACATTGAGTGCTCTGGAGCAACAACTCCACCACATTGGCAGAGTACAGTCTTCCAACTCCAATGGTTAACATGAACACCCAGTCAATTGATAAGCTGTTGATGGAGGAATTAGATTACAATACTGAAGAACTTCGTGTTGAGCATGCAACATTATTTGCTAAATTAAACAATGAGCAAAAAAAGATATACCATGCTGTTTTGCAATCTGTTGCTCATGACGAAGGGACTTTTTTTTCGTGTATGGTCATGGTGGTACAGGAAAAACTTTTCTTTGGAAAACCATCATATGTGCCCTCAGAGGAATTGGTCAAATTATTTTGGTTGTTGTTTCATCTGTCATAGCTTCTTTACTACTTCCTTGAGGTCCAACTGCTCATTCAAGATTCAAGATACCTATTGATGTTGATGATCTATCTACTTGTGAAATAAAAAAGAAACACAATTAGCAAAATTGTTTCAAAAAACTACTCTTATTCTGTGGGATGAAGCACCAATGATACATAGGAATTGTCTAGAAGCATTGCATAAAAGTCTCCAAGATATCATGCATGATGATACCCGACATGAAAACAACAAAACCTTTGGCAGAAAAACAGTCCTGGGAGGTGATTTCAGATAAATTTTGCCTATCATTCCATCTGGATCTAAGCATGATGTAATCAATGCTTCGATATGTAAATCTCCTCTATGGGAACATTGCAAAATCTTTACTCTACAAGCAAACATGAGATTATTGAGTTCAATCGCTTGATCAAGCTGCAATTGGTGAAATCGAAGACTTTGCTACATGGATTCTAAATGTTGGTGATGGTTGTGCACAAGGAATTGGTCCTAATGTTGATGACGATACAACAATCATCAAAATTCCAAATGATTTGTTGCTCAGTTCGGGAAATGATCCAATTCAAACCATATGTTCTGCTATCTATCTTGACTTTGCTAAAAAATTTACAGATATATCATATTTGCAACATAGGGCAATAGCAACTCCGTACAATGATATAGTCACCCTCATCAATGAGTTCATGCTTTCCGAACTACCTGGTGATATCAAAACTTACTTGAGCTATGACACAATTTCAAAAAGTTCGTCGAGCACCAGAGATGAAGATTTCTTGTATCTTATTGAGTTTCTCAATTCTCTATCTTTTAACAAAATTCTGAACCATAAACTTTAACTAAAAGTTGGTGCTACAATCATGTTATTGAGGAACATAAACCAAAGCTTAGGATTATGCAATGGTACTAGATTGATGGTGACTCATTTAGCATCCCGTGTGATCCAAGCTAAAATCATCACTAGAAACCATATAGGTGAAAAAGTATTTGTTCCTAGAATAAACATGACAATAAAAAATTCAAAATGGCCATTTGTTTTGACTAGAAAATAATTTTCGATCAGATTGTGTTATGGCAAGACAACAAATAAGTGTCAAGGACAAACACTTGACATAATAAGCCTATTTTTGCCTAAGCCAGTTTTCACTCATGGTCAATTATATGTTGCTCTTTCAAAAGCAACAAGTAGAGAAAGATTAAAAGTACTAATCCAATCTGAAAATGATTCTGATATAGGAACTACTCAAGACATTGTTTATAAAGAAATTTTACATGCTTTACATTAGATATATTCCATTCTTTCTTGATACTATTATATTTTGCGTTATCCTATTGTATCCTATCTATAATAGAAATGTATGTGTTCATTAACTTCATGCGAATTATGAATTATTGTATCATATAAGATTTTTGTATCAATATATATCTTCTTTGTGAATTATAGTAGATGTTAATGATCTTGATTGTCTCAACTATTATTATACATTTTCAAAACTTCTGTTAATTGAATTTTCTTCCATTACTATTCCCAACATCTAACATTAGGTGTTTTTCTTCATTTTACAAAATTTTGCTATTATATGGTAAAGGTAATGCTTTTGTTTATATTTATTTTTCAACAATATATCTAAGATCATGATAATTTTTTTACTGCCAAAACTATCTAAACTTATTATTCCATGCTTTCACAGGAAATCATGTCATACCAACCTCTGTCCGAATTGCAAATTAGAAAAGAAAGACGCACAATTCAAATTTGTGTTGCGCGCATCTAGCACAGCATCAACTATAAACAAGCAAATGACATTATCAGCCTTGATTTCCTTGCCACCGATGATAAGGTTCGTCAACATTTGATAATGTTATGATCTTAAAATAATGATGTTCCAAATCTTATCAAACAATTAATAATCTTCTTTGCATCCAGGGCAATGCGATTCAAGCTATCATCCATAAAATACATTGAATCCATCTTAGAAGAAGGACATGTTTATTGCATCTCTGATTTCAAGGTGTCTAAACTAAAAAAAAGCTACAATGTGATTTCAGCTCCTTGTACCATCACAATCACTTTAAAAACGAAGATTGTCAAGGCATCATCATCTGTTTTATCATTTCAACGCCACTACTTTCAGTTTCTGGAATTTGAACATCTACCACGCAGATATAAGATTAACGAAACTCTCACTAGTATGTTTAAATCTTTTTCTCAAAAATATCAATTATTTATAAATTTTTACATAAAATTTAATTCAATTAAAATACTTAGACAAGACATTCAAATTAGTATTGAATACCTTATAGATATAAGCATACATTTTGCTCTTAGTAATTCTATATATAATCTCAGTAATTTATTCATTGTTAAATGCAGATGTCATCGGTCTGATCATTTCAATGAGCAAAGTTACTGCAATGTATGTCAGCAACAAATCAACTAAAGCTCCTAAACGGAACTTCCAATTACAGAACATTAGGTTTGCTACATCGAACTATACTTTCTAAGCCAATACTACATTTCTATACATGATCAATATAAGTTGACTATTTTATATTCCTTTTGTTTCTATCCAATGGCACAATAATTAACGTAACCCTCTAGGGAGATCTTGCATATTGTGTTGATGATGATATTATAGGACTGAAAAGCAAACCAATCATTATTTTGGCTGCTATGACAGTTGGAGAATACCAAGGTAAATCAATTAAATCTTCAACCATTATAGTGTCTTCAATCATTATAATGTTTGACATGAATATACTCATAATTTAATCCATTCTATGCATAAATTTATAGGACAACCATTTGTTGCTTCGTGCTCTGCATCCAAAATTTATGTTGACTTAAATATTCTGATTGTGGCAGACATGAAAGCTATGTAAACATTGAATAGAAATTATGATCTATCATGCTTTTTTTTTTCATTTTGTTGTTGTTTCTTTAACCACCATGCATTAGCATTGAACTTATTATTTCTTGTTTTCATGTTCAATTCACACTCAGATTTGATGAAAAAATGCACCAGTGTTACTGTTTGACGTCTGCCAATGACCACAAATTCAACCTGATCAACAAGGAAATCACAATTGTGTGAAGATTAAGCAATTGCTGCAAATTGATCACTCCAAAGCACAAGTAAGAATATCTTCCCATAATTAATTATGAAAACAGAAATCATATTCATTCTATTTGTCATCATCACTTATCTTATTTTTGAACATCTCATTACAGACAGAGACATACACTTGCATTGCAAAAATCAAAGAATTTGATTGCACCAAAGGATGGTATTACATCAGTTGCAAAATATGCATGAAAACATGCAACAAATAAGTGATACTTTTTGGTGTCCAGATGCAAAACATGGAGAGCAACTGACTCATCTATGGTGCATTTATCATCATAAATGATGATAGTCATTAACAGAACCTGATTTTTCATCGCTTCTATCATTGTTTAACAAAATCATCTTTTCTTTCTTCCAAATTAGCAACAAATTGATCATCACTGTTGAAGATAATACTGGCAACGCAACATTTGTGGTATTTGGTGATGATGGTGAAAAAGTCATTGGTGCATCAATTCCTAAACTTGCATTGCTAAACCACTTAGACAAATATGTCCTTCCTGAACCAATCACCAAACTCATTGATCAAGAAAAGCTATTCAGCATAAGCTTGGTGACAAAATCATTGGACACTGGAAATCTTACCTTCAGAATCAATAGTCGCAAAGCTGTTGATGAATCCCAGAAACCAACAATGATGCTTGGACAATCATCTACCTGTGAATCGACTTCACATTTGGATAAAAAAAAGAACAACTTGGCAATCCAAGAATGCCCTGCTTCCTCACCAGAAAACCAAATACAGCAAGACCTTTTTCCTGAAGAATCTCCAAACAAAAAAGTCAAAATGAGGTAACCGACAACTACTTTACATTTTCAGACTTTATTTTAGATTTCTGAATTTAATAATATACATCTAAAATATCTTCTCAGTGACAATGTTACTGTTATGATTATATTTTTCTTCCTATTAAATATTATCTTAAACTAACCATCTCTTATTTAATATTTGTTACAGTGCTGAACATGAACGAGATAAACATGGCTGAAAATCTATAATCACTGCTGTAACATAAGTTTTTGTTGCTTCATAAACACCATCTTACTTCTCTGATGTTGTCCAAAAATTGACGCTGCATATTTTGAAAGAATTTGTATGGATCAAACTTTGTCCTTTTTTTGGACAACAAAATGTTCAGTTGTTCATCACTGAACATAAAACAACTTTTATATATTTTGTAATGTATGGTATTATTATAGTAAACTTCTACCTAACTTATTTCATAGCTACTTCATAATCCTATGTGTGATACCCAATGTTACCATGAGTGCATTACAAACAGCAAAAGCTGCTGTTGAAGAACTCTTTTATCATATAATAACAATGATATGAGCTGCTGATCTAATACTTCCAACAACAGAACCAAGGATGGGAAGTAACAGGCAAATTTAGACCAGCAGTTGCAAAATGATTCTTCATGAAAGGGTTGCTCACAGAAACAGAAACTGTCTGGTTTGAGAGTGGAAACATCTTCACATCATAAGGACATTGAACAGGATGTAGATCATGTTGAACAAGACAAGCTGTCAATGAAAAATGACTGCCACCTTTCCTATTTTGATTGAACGATTTCTAGATGGTAAAGATCAATGGTAATAAATATCAGTTGACAATTTACATAGAGTTGGAGACATTGCCAACCAATTAAATAAGAAGCTTTCTAAATAACCATGTAAGCTAAGGTGCAGATCGATCTACATAGAGCAATGCCTAAAAAAGGTTCATTCCTCCCATAATTTCATAAAGCCAAAAAGTACTTTTCTCTTCTTTTTTTTTAAGAAAAAGAAAAAGGCACTGGAAAGCCCTCAACTTAATACTCAATTGAAATGGTCATCAAGCAACTAATCCACGATATGAAGACAAGGGATAATATCAAACCTGAACTTCAGCACCATCAGCTGTTGAGATAGGAATGAACCCAGGGAATACCAGAGAATCAGATCCAATCTTTTTAAATTTATCTCCTTGAGCAAAATTAAAATTCATCAGCTGTGGAACAGCAGACAGAAGCGTGTAAGCAATATCAATTATTTCTTGCTCTCAGTAGAAGATTAGAAAAATGTACATTAAAAGCAAAATACAATTATCCATCAAACAATGAACTGTTTGGCCGAACTAACCTTGCCAAACTTTGTGAACTCTGTTTCAAAGTAGACTTGGTTTTTAAGGCTAAATACCATGAAAGAGTTTTTGATGCGGCAGGATGCTGGTAGTGATATAGACTTGAGGCTGCAGCACTAATGCTACTGCCTGGTAGCAATGGTGCTGAACAGAGCTGCAGCGTTGAGAACTTGGTGCTGCAGCGCTGTAAGTTCTGTTTGGTAAGGGGGAACAGCGCTGCAGCGTTGAGAACTTGAGGCTGCAGCACTGATGTTACGGCCTCGTAGCAGTGGTACTAAACAGCGCTGCAGCGTTGAGAACTTGTGCTGCAGCGCTGTAAGTTCTGTTTGTGAACTGCTTTAGCGTTTCACAGTAGAAGTGATGGAATTGCTGAAGACCGGAACTGGTTGGCACGTGACCTCTTATATACGTTTGCTTCCTTAGTCAACGACGTCGTTTCATTATTCAATCTTCCTTTTATAAGAAAATAAGTAACTAAAACTTCATTTCGATTTTGTCACACCCTAAATAGGTACATTAATTAAGACTTAAGAGGTGAGATTGATATAAGAAAGTACGTTTCAAGATTAATAAAATGTATATTCCCCTTTTTTAATATAGTTTTTCAAATTTCTATCCGCAACCCCAAACCATTTAGATTGTATACATGTTAACATTTTATAGCCAATGGACAAAAACTTGATCATGTATCACTTCTCAATCCTTGATCATGTACTTAAATAATCAAGGATAACTAGCCAACCCATAAAAAAATGCTTAGAAATATGGTTCTTAAAAGGGACATGCTTATGCCTATCACCTTGAGGCCTCTTCTCTCTAACTCGATTCCAAGTATTAGAAGCTTTATAAAGCCCTGAACCAGAAGCCAACAAATAAAATTTGATGCTTATCAGCTATAGGAATTATAATGTCACATAAAGAGATATACATCTCCAAAAGCTCATTTTGACCTTACTGGTAAACCAATACCAATTGCCATTGTCAATAACAGCTACTACTTGGGCGTACTATGTATGGCAAAATCAAATACCAATGAAGATGTAAGGAAGATCATTTCAAAATCCAAATTAATACACTATACAGTTATTAAACAGTAATGGGCAATTTAGAGTTGTGCTAACTACTAATTGGCTGTCCCAAGTCCTATGCAAGTATGTAATGTTCCTATATTTTTCTGCATCCAAAGGAAAGTCATAAAGATGGTTTGATTGTTATCTGACTAAGACCTATGAATGCATCAGAAGGGAGAATTTGTTTAATTCACTTCAACGGTCTAGAGAAGAAGAGTATAACAGGGGCGATGATTAATAAAAAGTTTACATAAACATAATAAAACCAACATCAGACAACCTCAAAACAATATATATATATATATATAACGAGCTTGAATAACAAAATCTTTACTATTTCCAATTTTTTTACATAAAATTGGTGTCCTAAATCAACATCACAACCACAATCACAAAATATTGTCTGTACTGAAAATCCAAAAGTAAAAATGACTTAATGCTAAAAACACACACAAGTCTAACCTATCTTAATTGCCTTTTGTTTTCCCTTTGATGTCGCAACATCTCCTTGTTCAGCAAATCGCTTTTTTGGCAACATAGAATCATGTGCAATTTTCTCTATAGGTGGTCTCCTACAAGGTAAATGTATTTAAGATTAATTGTCAAAAAATTGTACATCAATTTCAAAATAATAAAAAGATATTGACAAAGAATAGTATTAGATTGAATATAGATCTTACAATCTCCAGAGATGTGAACTCATTATAATAATAGGACTTGAAACATAATGAGGCTGATCCCTTCCATTTCTTTCTTTCTGCTCTTGCCATACCAAAGTTGCTCGTACCAACATCACCTTGGTGAGAATGTTTCCCAATGAACCTGAACTTCTTACTATCAACCTAAAACACCTTTGTTGCTCAATGTTGTTGAATTCTAGCACGTCAGGTTCAACACGAATGTCAATTGATCGTGGGAATCTTTCCTGCAATGCTCTCCCAACCTTGTTAGTAAAAAACCTCGGATGAAATAGTATCTTTGCCTTATAGCTACATTGAGAAGAGCCTACATTTGTCAATGTCCTATTGAATATGTACTCAGACCTTTCGTCCAATACCAAACTAAAATTTGGTAAATTAAGATCCATTCCTAAGATCTCTTCTCCTTGGATATTTTCCCCGTTAGATGATAGATATTCTTTATCACCATCCAGACTCAACAGGTATCTTCTGAACTCTTCAAGAGATATATCATATACTAAACCTGGATCGATGGCTTTCAGAGGATTAAGACATCCATTCCCGTATCCTAGCACATCCATATCTGCTGGCTTATTAATAGATTTTGCTGCAATAGTGGACAAGTTTCTGAGTTTTAAAACTTTAAAACAAATACAAATAATAAAGTTAATATATAGATATGTATAGCCAATTACCACTGGTCATTATAGCAGATTTAATTCTTGCAGGTCCCCAATTCTTATGAATTGCCCTAATGTATGATATCAATCCAACTGTTACCGCACTAGCCATTGAAGTACCACTCATCACAGAATATTGAGCGTACATATTCTGCATGTCGTATTTGCTAGCACATAGGATATCTTCCCCTGGAGCACATATGTCAGGCTGCAAAAGTTAAATCACTAAATTAGATTATCAATCTTATAAATAAAATTTCATTAATTATTTAGAACATTAATAATAACAATTAACAAAAATGCCTTCCTATCCCTCAACAGGTAACTTTTAAAGGCCTATTCTGAATGTGAAAATAGTGGTGATATCATTTTAGTGCAACCCAACAAAGCCAAGTTCCAAAAAGTTTGGCTAGATGCAGAAGGTAAATTTAGTCAAGCAAAAAAATACAATACATTTCTAACAACGAAATAAAAAGTAATAATTACCTTTAGTACATATGAGTCATACGAATTTGGGCCTTTTCCTGATTCATAACTTACTCGACAAACTTCTTCATCTTCTTCCTCGTAAACAGTCTTGTAAATTCTGGCATTGGCTTTTGTCTCAAATTTACTTCAAAAAAAAATAAAAATAATAATTAAATATTTAAAGTATATATAACTTCATCATTTTAAAATAAAAATTATGAAAATAATAAAACAGTTTAAAAAACCTATTGTTTTCAATGTAAGAGACAATTTGTTGCCCATCTCCATCCTTCACATAAACAACTGGTCTCCAAAGCTCATAAGATCGAAATTGCATACCATCATCTACGCATATAACCCCTGCTGCCTTGGCATCCAAAATCGCATTTATTGGCCATATTCGGTCACCATTATAATATATAATTCTTCCCTCCACAACTTCTTCCCGAATCTTCCAATCTTTCTTTTGTGGTTGAGTTTCTTCCTTTATCTTTTTTTTTCTTTTGGGATAAGTTTCCTCGATCTGTTTTCCCCTTTCTTTTGCATCAACTCCTTTTGCTATACCTTTACCTTTGTTTATCTCTGAATCTTCTTCAAAACATCTATAATATATAAACTTATGGCTTTTATTACTATATCAAATTGTCAACATTAAAATTTTTCCTTATATAAAAAAAAAGTGAACATTATGAAACTCTAATAAGAATTAAGAAAATTTATACATTATATCTATGAAAAAGTAATCAATAGCACATACTCTGAATAATCAATGAGTTCGCAAGCATGACCATCTGTATCAATAAATGCACCATATCCCTAAAATAAAAAAAAAAATGTAGCATTTGAAGTTAGTAACTTATTAGTGACACTAACTACACTAACAATTGAATTGAAGAAATTAATGTACCTTAAGTTTTAATGCATCACCTAGCTCAATATTGGTGATGAATTTTCCTCCAGAATTGCAAGATCCAACTGTAAGAACCCAAGGTGCTAGCCCACCACTTAACTTGAAATAATCATCACCCTTGTTTCCGGAGGATGTACAGAGTAAAATGTTTTCTTTCATGGCTAAGTAGCCTCCCAAATTAACTGGATCAAAGAGATAAGAAGGTCTATCCTGTTTCACATCTGTTGCCAATGCTACTAAAATTACATCAACCTTATCAGCAATTGCTTTCTTGATAGCATCAAGAAGGGAAGACTTCAAAACTTGAAAACTTTTATCAAGCACCATATAACTCCCATTAACCTTGTAAGATGCTATTCTCGCAAATGGATTTGCACCTTGAATCCTAGTGTTGGAAACTCCATAAATGTCTTTAAGCCATTCTAACTCTATCAGGGTTCCAGCAGCTATCGAAGCACATGCAGTACCATGACCATTGAGATCTTCAGGAAAATTATAATCTAGTAATGCAGGTGCTATAGTGGGACGCTTTGCTTTAGTAAAATTTTCTAAAGCCACAAACTTTCTGCATTAATTAAAATATCAAAATAAATCATGGTTCTTATATATAAATTTAAATATGAACAACAAAGGAAAAAAATTAAAATTCATACCTTCTAAAAGGAATTTGCAATTTCTTGCCCTCTAGGATAGGAAGATGCTTGTCTTCAAAACATTCATGGTTTACATTTATACCCGTATCAATAATGCCAATCACCTTCTTTGCCTTTTCTTCGTCTACAACTTTCTCTTCATCCTCAATACGTTCCCTTTCTTCCTCATCCATAATAAATTTTCGAAATTTAAACATGGATTGTTGAACCAACATAGTCTACATTAAAAAATAATCATCAACAAACAATTAGTCACCTTTAACACATAACACAATTATGTTTTTCGGTTAAACTTAATTTGTTCATGAACAAAGTAATAATCCAAATGAGATACAGCTTTTCTAATTAAAGAATTCATTAGAGGCATATAATAACAACCTAGTGATGAGCCGAGCTAGGAAGATACCCAAATCTAAAGTATAAACAAGACATTACATAGCAACTTTTATAGTGGGATCGACCAACAGGAGAAACATCTAAAACATAATCATCTACAGTCATGAAATAAAAGAATAGCAAGAAATATGATTATAATTATACAACACTTGAAGTTATGTGGAATCAAGAGAAGCCAAACCTATTGTAGATTGAAGTAGATTAGCATCGTAGTCTACCCATGTTAGATTTTTTTTTTTTAAGGGCTGAATCAAACATTGTATTAACTATGCAAAATGATCCATCCAACAAGAGAGCAATAAACCTCCAACCACCATGAAAGGAGTCTGCAGATAAACAACAACATGATCTGCATCGGCAAGATCACCCAATGAACCCCAAAAAACAAAATGTACAACCTCCCAACAAGCACAGGATATTTGAAACCTCAGACAACCAAAAAATGGGATCAAGCTGAACAAAACAGCAACAAAAATACCACTGTACAGCAAGCTTGATCATTCACAGTAATATGCAAGAATCCACAAAGAAAGAAAAAAACTCCCCTGTACATTGAGCACTTGATTGAAACCCATGTTAGATTGAGTACGAAAAAACCCCAGCCCATGTTAGATTGAAACCCAGAAAGTTTCTTTTTGCTTGGCTTACACCTATGACTTTCACTCTCTGGGTGCTACGCCACCAATCTCACAGGTTTGTTTATTTAGCTTTTCTTATAAGTTGGTTTGAAAATTATTGTAAAACTAAACTTCACTCAATATGCTTTATATATGTTTTGCTTTATTTTTCCTTCTAGTTTTCTCCTTGAAACTACTAATATTTTTCAAAAACAGGTCTCATTCTAGTCATTTAGGCTATGGTAATGCCCACAAATTCCTATAAGCATATATCAAATTAAAAAGTCAGCTGTGTGGCAATATAATTTAGGAAAAACTATAATATTCAACGTGCACTACCCATGACCGTGTCACCCCTTCCAAATTTGTTAAAATAAAGATAATCTTAAACTAGAATGATATAATAATTACCTCATTGCGGTAGGTTTCTCTGGAGTCCCAACAACTTGATTCTTTGTTTTCTATCTCACTGCAAATACAAATTAATGTTAATTTAAAGGCAAAATTAATTATAACAATATTGCACATCAGTTGGGAATTCATAGAAACAAGATTAAGTAATCACTTTCTAAGTTCATTTAGTTAAGCAAGCTAAAACTTTTCATATATTTCTATTTTTCCATCCATTTTATTAGCCCACATCACCATGTTCCTATATTATTTTTTCAATATAACCCATGAAATGAAACTATGATTTGCGACCCAAAATAGCAATATAACCCATACAATGAAACATGACTGTTAAACATAAACGGGTGTAAATTATTAAAAGAAAAGAAAAAATAAAGGCATATATACCAGCAACTGCTCGAGGAAACACCGACTTCATTTTCATTTGGCTTAGTAGATGACATCAAGCTATACCCATCTTCAGAGCATGTGAGTAGGTGTTCAGGATTCACACATTTTAGCAAGGAAGCAGCCATATCCACACTTCCTAAATGCATAGAAGTATCCAAGTCCTTTTGTTTTCCTTTACACTTACTGTGCTCATGGTCCCGGTCTTTCTTCGGAGACGAAGAAGCCATTCTTGTCTGCAAAGGGCTTCTTTCAAACTTGTTTGAGACACAAGAAATATTTGTTCTTGGGTTAAACCAGAACAGAAACAATGGAGTTCTGACAAATACAAGTCAAAAGAAGCTCAGGCAACTTTTGGTCTGCAAAGGTTTCTTTCAAACTTGTGGGAGAAAATAAAAAAGGTATTTAGATTTTGGGTTAAACCAGAGTAGAGCAATGGAGTTGTGAGCAATGCAAGTCAAAGAAAGGTTGAGTGAAAAAGGTTTGAACTTTTCAGGGCTGAGGAGAAGCTGTAAACTTTTGTTTTAAGGTAAAGTTGACATCTTTTTTGGTGATGGTTTGATGGAACAGCACAAAACCAGGAGTTGTAAACCTAAACATGGAAATAGTTACTGAAGAGTTTGCAGGTTATTGCAACAGCGTGGTTGTCCTCTCCATCCTATCACTTCACTCCACGTGTTCCAAAAAACCATTTTATTATATAAAATTGTTATTACTATTTGTAATTTTAAGCTTCCAGTTAAATTGTCTATTAAATCAATTATTCAACTAATAAAATTAAATTTTCAAGAAAAATATATTATAATTATACCCAAAATACATATATATAATTCTTTAAGATGAAAAAAATGCATAATTATATTTCTTCATAAACTAGTTATTTTATGTTTGATTTTACTTGTTAATTATATATCTGTTTTAAATTAATTTTTATATTGCTTTTTACAAATTATTACTCAAAAAGCAAAAATAAATAGCAAAAAGTATCATTTAAAAAAAAAAGTCACTACTTATGGTATCTCTATTTATTTAAAAATAAATAGCAAATATTTTTTCTTTTGTTTAAAATTGTTAAAAAAATTAATATTTGCTTTGCAATCAGCTGCAATTGTGTGGGAAAAATTGTTTGTAGAAGATTTTTTCATAAATAACATGATACAAGAAGATAAGAAGCTAAACGTATAGACTCGATTAAGATATGAAAATTTTATGTCTTAACCATATCAAATATGATTAACACATTTAATTAATCTTGTTAATCATGTTATTGTATGTATTTAAATGTTTATAAGTGACACGTTTATCAATTCGTTAATATTAATAGTGAAAGACTATTTTAGCTTTAATTAAATAATTTTAAACCATTATTTAAAAAGTTTTTAAACTTTGGTAAGGATAATAAGGTAAGAATACCCCAACCCTAATTGTTTTGTTTCCTTTCTTTTCATTTACAATCTTCATCTTGGATCTATTCCAAAAGAAATGTCATTAGTGTTTTAAGGTTGAATGTTAATTATGGATTTTATTAGAATGGCAATGAATATGATATGGATGTTACTATTTATGTTGAATTTTATTATATTAGATGTTTTGATCATTTTGTTATGATTGTTTTTATGATTATTGATTTTAAATTTAAATAATAAAATTATATTTAATTGAAAAATATTTTAATTTTTAATCATACATTAATCATGTTAAACGTGTTAAGAAAAAATTATATTTATTATTTAATTGTATTTATTAATCATGTTATGTCGTACAAAACAAAATTGATACAGTTAATAAACGTATTAATCGTTTCATATTATACAATTATAATTAAACGTATAAGTGTACCTTTAATGTTTTACCACCTCGAATAGTTATAAAGCAAATAATATATAGACATGTTATCCAAAGGACTGGCTACTTAATTTAGAGGTGCAACCTCTTTATTTAACCTTCCAATCGCTAGACCATTTTGCCATGCAAATGCTTGTTGCACCATTAACCATTAAATGCTTATAAGCTTCTTTATATAACTTAAATGCTTTCTTGCTCCATCAATGTGTTTAGTAGCTGAATAATAGAATTTAGAGTCATATTGCAGCCACATACGTATTGGAGTAAATAAAAAATAAAAAATAAATTGAAATGTATTTTTATTATAGAGTAACGACAAAAATAAAAAATACAAGGGATAGAAGGGAAGTTCGAAAAGCCTTCCTTTGACAAAGGCTTCTTACGTTCGGGGGATACCTCAACAAACAATCAATCCGAATATTATATCAAGGCAAAATGAAAGAGAAAAGAAAGGAAATTAAGAATGTTCAAACGTTGCTGAAGAATAATCAATGTCATGAACATTACACGCCACTCCTGGTCACTTTCATCAACTTACAAGACAGCCTAAGTCCTACTTAAGGACTATGACATAACTTACGTGGCTCCACCAACTCAAACAAACTTTAACACACAGGTATTTTGTCCAAGGGCAAAATCAACACGATAGGGTAGAGAAACCAACCATCAACTCTATCGGCCTCTTCCTCAGTCATGTGAGCATTAAACAGGTCAGGAGTGTAATAATTATAAATAGAATCAATTTCAGACTGGTCCTGCTGCACAAAGCACAACATTTCAATATAGCATATAATTCAATCTATCATTTAAATAAAGTCAAGCCAAAGAAACACTTCTGCAAACCATTCAAGCACAACTTGCAGCAAAGCTACCTGATCATCCTCTGTTTTCTCATCTACCAACCATACTTTGTACCACAGCCATTTCACAACGTACAGCAATGACGCTACTGTCAATCATATGCTCTTTGAAAACATGAGAAATGAAAGTGAATAATATGACAATCCACATTATGAATAAATGGCACAAACTCAACAGACTACACCTAAATCAATAAATATAGCCAATAAGAACCTATTAAAAGATCCAGATCCTATATAGTGAAAACCAATTTTCCATTGCCACGTGGAGAAAATTGCAGGAAAAGGAGGCAAAGAGCATAATCACTTTTTAAGAGTAGAAACAATAAAACAACTCAACATCACTATTTACACCTAATAAATTAAAAGCAACAAAAAGATAAAACAAACCCTTTTCCCAAACTCATCAAAACGATAATAACCCTTGTACCTGTCATCAGAACCACTGAAATCACTGCTGCAATCATCCTCTGTAAACGCGATGGTTAAATAAAGGAACAAAGGAGAGAACAATCAATCAATGATAAAACAACACAAACTTAAATTCCAAAGTTGTGAGAGGTAAAAACTACCAAAAACCACAAACACATAAGCAACAGAGGAAGGGAAACAAAAAATCCAAAACTTTATAACATCAGTGTAAAGTGATACCTAAGAAGTCTTCCTCCTCTTAATCCTCTATTTTAGGCACCTGCTCCAAATCTGTTTACAGTGAGTGAAAGAGTAAGACTTCAAAAGAAAATCACAAGACTCTAAAGAGTTACGCTCAATTACTCAATCAACTCAGTGGCTTCCCACTTTAACAGCCCTTAGAAACACAGTATACACCTAATCTTACAATGAAAACATTAGAGATTAGCTCATTTTCAAAAGAGAAAAGTGGCTTTATGCTGCAGGCCATGATTTCACTGTAGCATCTAAAGCTAATAAATCAAGGCTTGAAGTCATAAAACAAGAGTTTGGCTACTTAAGTGAGCAGAATGAAGAAAACAAATTCATCTAGCCAAAACTATTATTTTGCGATTAAGGCTTAATTGAGCAATTGCGCAGATCAAAGACTAATAAATGCTGGGTCACAGGAACTTCCACATCATATAAATACCCTAAATGAGAGAGCACAAATACCAGTAAATAAGATAGCTTCCAATTGTAAGATTATTTGCACCTCAACTGTAATGTGAGACAATAACGTTTACTAGGGAGACGTCAAATATCCATAGCTGTAACCATAAGTGTAATGTCAGCCACTTGGTCATTGACGTTGTTTTCTTAAAAGCCAACTTGACTACTTTTCTTTTCTCTCATTTCTTATTGTCAATGCATATCCCTCTCTCACGCACACACCCCAAGGGTTCCAAAAAATAAGCAGCCGAACTTTTCAATAACACACCTAGTAGAATTCAAGATTAATACCACATATCCAAATAATTCAATGTCACATGAGGCATACCTTCATTATACCTCCATTTTTCCTTGTTTTGTCTCTAGTCCGAGAGTATGCTGCCAGCCACAATCATAATATAGATCTCACATTTTCAACAAACAGCATACAAGATAAACCTAAGAGCAAAACAACTGTAGAGCAAGTAAAGCTTACCTAGGCTAAGCTTTTATTTCTTCGATTTTGGTCTACCCTCCAAAATTCCGGACTTGGTTCGTTTTGCAGACTGAACATTGTCACTCGGTGAAACAATTGCAACATACTTAACTTCTTCCTGAGCTTAAAACCAAAAGAGAAAAAAAAAAAAGGAAAGGGGGGGAAAGTCAACTTTAACGCAGAGGTTCTGTTTCCTAGGGGAAAACTGAAAAGAGAGGGACCAAACTGAGGGAACTAACCATGGAATTTTTGAGCCTGTGCATAAGTCATGTAAGCTTGAAACAAACAGATACTACAGTATCGATAAATAGAATAGAGTTCAGACTAATCACTGTTGAAGAAAACATAACATTGTGTCACTCATCTAATAGCATATAATTCAATCCATAAACATAAAAGGGGTAAACTCCACCTACACCTCTTTCAACTTTTATGACATTTCACCCTATAATTAGATTTTTCCTCAATTAGCACCCTGTTATTAAGTTTTGTTCCCATAAGGGAATATTCAGTTAATTTCACTTAGTTAAATTACCAAACTGCCCTCAGTTCAAAACTTATCATATTTGTTCACACTTAGCAGCATTATTGTAATTTTATGGAAGGAAATTAACAATGTAACCCCTTTGTGAATAAACTCATCCACAGGGTGCTAACTGAGAAAAAAATATGGAAAAAAGTTAAAATCACAGTGGGTATATGTGGAGTTTACCAATCTAAAGACTAGAGTCAAGCGAAGGAAAGACTTGCTCTTACCATTTAAGCACGTCTAACAGCAAAGCTACCTGCTCATCACGTTCATTCATCTCTAACAAGCCTACCCTGTACCACTGGTTGCAAAAGGTCCAGCAATGAAGTGTCAAGAACCAGTTTCAAAAGAGCAAAACAAACTACTTACACTTGAAAAACTGAAAGCAACAAGAATAATCATATAACACATACCCTTTTTTCAGTTGTATAAAGGGAAAGATTAGTCCCATAGCTGTTTGAGAAACCACCGGAGTCCCGGCTTATATTATCTTCTGTTAAAGCATAAAACAATATCGATGAAAAAAAAATCAATGAAACTTAATACACACATTAGCTTCCAAAATAGTTAAGACAAGCAGTGATAAATAAGTGAAAAAAGGGTGATAAAAAATAGAGATCCAAACCCAAAAATACTGCTTCCAGGTCCATTACATTTTTAGTCCATCTTATTCTTTCCTTACTAAATAGCAAAAAAGAAAAGATGATTATATAATTTAAGGAATACCTCTATTTTTCACATCTTCTCCTTCACCGATTTTCTCTTCAGGTTGCACCATCGAGGTGGACTCCGGCTGAACTGCATTTAATATGTCAAAGAAATTTCGATTAATTGAACAAGCTAAGGTAACAACTGAAAAATCAAAACAAAAAAGAAATAAAATGAAATTATATGACAGTTGAAGGTTTTTATTTTGGGGTTTCGGTTCCAAAAGGCTCCCTAAACCAGATGATTTGAAATTTATACACACATTAAGACAGGCAGTGATTAATAGATAAAAAAAGAAAAGAGTAAAATCAAATAGAAATTCAAGCCAAAGAAACACAGCCTCCTAGTCCATTCCATTTCATTAGTCCATCTTATATTATCCTCACTAAATAGCAAAAAGAAAAGATAATGATTATATAATTGAGTAATACCTTTTGTCTTTTTCATCTTCCCCTTCCCCTATTTTCTCTTCAGGCTGCATCATCAACTGCATTGCATATGTCAAAGAAATTTCCATTAATTTAACAAATTAAGGCAACAAAAGACCAAAATAGAAAAAAAGAAAAGAAAAGAAAAGAAATTAAATGACGATTCAAAGTTTTTTTATTTTGGGGGTTTGGGTTCCGAAAGGGATCAGCTCTCTAAACCAGATGATTTGAGAAGAAATTTACTTGGAAGCCCCCCTGGCCGCTAGCATCAGCCACCATTATATTATATGTATGCAATGCATTCCTAAAATCAACAAGATTTTTTTAAAAAAAAAGGTCCACACACCAGACCAGAATCAGATAATAAGTTAAAAGGTTGAACTAAAGCACCAATTCGAAAACCATAGGAAAGGCTGAGGAGCGCAACCTGACGACGAGAAGGAGAAGGAGCTCTTCGCAAGGGAACTAAGTCTTGCTTCTCCGTGAACCACGACGGTAGTTCTGGCTTGCTACGGCCGCGAAAGCAGGGCCGGACGGCTAGAGGACACGTTTAACAGATGTTTGATTTATGAAGCCCGTTAGAAGCAGCGAGCGTTGGATTTTTCTGCCCTCTTAAAGGTTTAAATACATAATTATACTTTTATATAATAAAATAAATCGCTTTGCCACGTGTCTGTATCATTACAAAGTTTCTAACAGTTGACGTGGATTATAATTAAATTTTTTGAAAATTTAAATCACGGGAATTATACTTTTTAGCATTTTATTTTCCTTTATAGCAATTATTATTAAAAAATGAAAATAAAAAACAAAAATACCATTTAAATGAAGACACAACTAATTATATTATATTAATAAAAGTAATATTATCATATATTATTTCTTTTATTAAAAGATTATGAAACAAAATGATTATTTATTTTGTGATTGGCTGCAAATGCGAGAAAAAATTACTTCGAAAACATGAGATAATATATGAAAAAAATGGTGTATAAAAATTTTCTTTTTTACACTTAATTAACTTCAAAATATTAAAAAAATAAAAGAATAAAAATATATTAAAATCCTCTGAAAATGAAATTTAGAAAAAATTATGAGTGATTATTTTTGAAGAATTTATAAGTGAGAAAATTTTTTAAAATTTTGCAACAAGTGTTGGAGAATTTAGAAAAATTGTCAATACAAACGATTTACATTTTACAAAAAAATAAAAAAAATAAAATGAATAAATAAATAAAATAAAGAAATTAATGAAGATAATTTCACCTATTGGAGAAAATGTTGTAATCTTATTTTATTACATATAAATGTGTGTTTATCACAAAGTAACAACAAAAATAAAGAATATAGGGATGACAGGGAAGGTTTTTTTTTTTTTTTTTTAGAGAAGGAAATTTGAACTCTATTCCTTAAGTAGAGAATTATATATTAACTAATGAGTTAAATGTTCGAGTGTGAGATGAAAAAAAAAGTTGAAATTAAAGCCTACCTTGACAATTCTCTTTTTGACAAACCAAAAATCTCCAACATCTATGAGAATCAAATCCAAAGACAAACCAAAATGTACCACGTCTATGAGAATCAAATCCAAAGGCCAATATATTGGATTTAATTAATAACATGAGCACAATGTTGTTATAAGTATCTACATAATGCAGATGTGCGACCAAGCCAAAGGTTTCTTCTATACATATATTTTGCATAAAAAATCAATTATATGTTTAACCAATATTATTAGTTAGACTTTAATTTTTATTCAATTCTTTATATGAGATATCAGCTAATATACGTTTTCCTTATAAAAAACATTACACTTCTTAAGCAATTATCTTATTTTTTATTTGAATTTGGCATAATAAACTTTTATCAAAAGGTTCTATTTACTATCTCGACCATTTTCATGCAATTGCCTTACTTTTTCTACTTGAAATTTTGCAAGTGGTAGATGTGTATTACTTTTATCTCAGCCCTTCAAAGTTGAAATCTTGACTTCTCCCTGATCATAGAGTAATGGTGTAATTTACTTTACCACTTGCATATGCTGATATTCATAGATGTTAGCATCCCCTTGTAAGTATAATTCTATGTCTGATTTCAACAATATAATTTTGAGCTTAAGATTAAGGGTGAGCAATCGATTAAGAAGGTTAAATCATTCAAAAAAATTCTAGTAACTGACTTTCTTAAGAGATTTAATCGAATTGATTGACTTTGACCTTTAATTGACTTAATCAATTAATCGAATTTAGTCAATTAATTCTATTTTAACTGACTTAATTCTATTTTTTTAACTTTTAAAATTTTAACCGATCAACTTTGGCGCTTAATATATATATATATGATATCTAAGGGATTGGCTACAAAATGTGGAGGTACAACCTCTTTATTTAACCTTCTATTTACTAGACCATTTTACCTTATGCTTATTACACCATTAACCGTTAAATGCTTAAATGCTTCTTAATTTAGCTGAAATGCTTTCTTGCTTCATGTAGTGGTAGCATTCATGATGAGATATTTATGCTTGCATTTATTGGGAGATTACTTTATTAAGTATAGCTAACAAAGTGGCAACTTACTGTCTCTAATTGGTATTTTATTCTAACTAAATGAATCTGATTGTTCAGTACAGTTGAATAATACAACTCAAGTCATATGGGAGATCAGGTTGAAAAAATGGGAAATTAGGAAACCCCAAGGTCGGCAAATGACGTATACCCAACAACCTCGCTAAAACAGGTGTTCAGACGTGGTGGAACTCTTTGGGCCTTGAATCCTGGCATTAATTCTGAGAAAACTTGTTTGTGAGGGGATATGTGTATGACTGTTTGATCGATCCTGCTGGTTGTTTCTTCTTATGTTTTTATGCTTATTCTGGGGGCTGTACAGGTTGTTTAATGCAGGTTTTTTTCATGGCAGGGTCACTCTTGGCTTGCGGTTGAGAGGTCATTCTGCCTCAAGCTCAGTGGGGGCTGTATATGTGATTTTTTGTGGAGTGCCAAGGGTGATGTGAAGCTGCACTGCAGGTTCTGGGTTAGCGTTTTTTGACTTCTTTCGTCATATCTCAGTGGCGTTATATTCTTGTTCTGTTGAGTGGATAGAATGCCTTCTTTTGTACAGCTCTGACTTGGCTTAGGATTTGGTTGTCCGGTGATGATGCCCCCCACATCAAGAGGTGCTCTTCTTTTGTTTTTCTATGGTCTCCTTGGTGGATGTTGTCCTCATGATCCCTTAGACAACCGAGATCCTTCTACTGTAACGGCCACTCTCTCTTGTTTTGTAAGGGGTATACTGTATTCTGATTGAAAAAATTCCTTTATGCAATGAAGTCATTTCAAAAGAGTAACAATATTGCAGGCACACAAGTATTAGAGAAAATACTGTTATCTTATTTTATTAGGTAGAAATGTATTCTTATCACAAGGTAATAACAAGAATAAAGAATACAAGGGATGAAAGGGAATGTTGAAAAGCCTTCATTGACAAACCTGCAGCAATACAAAGACTTCTTAGGAAATGAATTGGGGGATACATCTAAAAACACACAATCCAAATATCAAGACAAATTGAAAAAAAATAAAAAAAGAAAGAATGTTCCAACATTGTTGAAGAACAATCATGGGTTGCACTGATAGTCAGAAGAGACCTCCCTTCCACAATTATTGAGTAAGACGCTCAATGAAATTGGAAGATCGAGGTTAATCCCTAGGACACTGGCTTTGATGGCAGTGCAAAGGCAAGCAGCAGCTTCAAGATCAGCCAAGCCTTGAATGAGGGAGCAGCATGGTTTGGCTGGCACGTCACCAACCTGAGCCTTCACCAAACCATTCAGCAGATTAGCACAGACACCCAGGTTCAGGGAATTACAAGTGGACTTGCCCTGACGGTTGAGGGCACCAAGGATCATGGCTGCTGCTGGAAGGATAACAACTGGTTTCTCCGAATTTGCTGTGGAATCTTTTGAATTATCATTGGAGTTATCTCCACTTTCATTTGATAAACCATTGAAGTTTATCAATACCTTACCATTTGATGAATCGCCGTTTAATAAATCATGCAAAATTTCTCCAACTTTGTTTGATGAATCGTGAGAGTTGGTTTTAGCATCGTTATCCGATGGGTAATCAATATTGCGAGAGCTGCGGAAAAAGCCAAGAACAGAAGGTTGAACGAGAGAAATAGAGCAGTTGATGCTATGACCTTTAAAGCCATATCTCAAACAAAAAGATCGATTGAGTGGTTCTAGAAATTATATGGATTGTTTGTTTAGAGAGAAAATTTGGTCATCAATGAGTGAGCAAACGGTTGTATAGAAGAGAGATTACCAACTTTAAGAAATCTTTAAAACTTGAAAACAAGACCCATGCGATCACATTAATTGGAGAATTTTTATGTAATGTTTGGTTGGCAACTCTCCTATAGACAAACCAAAAATCTCCCACGTCCATGACTATGAGAATCAAATCCAAAGGCCAATATATTCTATCTAATTAATAACATGAGCAAAACGTTGTTGTAAGTATATCTCAGATGATGGTATCAACTAGCCAATAACCCGTGGTTACCCTCAAAATGATAACAGGAAAATAGGTAGGTGCAGCAGGAGGTAGGCTGAGAGGTAATTACTAGCTAACGATACCCCAAGTTATCTTGACTTGAATAGTTGGAACCTTAATATAGCTGATAACGATATACCCCTTGGAAAGTATGGAATTAATCATTCTGTAGTTTACAAGAAAAGAGAACTTATATTCCAATCACACACGCCATTCCTTTTCAAGGTTGTTTCCTTTATTAAATTCCAACTTGTTTACTTAGCTAAACTAAATAAAGAAGTTGGAATTAAGCCACAAGTCACCCATTGCTCTATTCACATTCACTTGTGTTAAATAACAATACATTTGTGGTTGTGATGAGGTGAAAATAAAGTGAAATTTGTTTGAAGAAGTAGGACTTTTGAATCTTCTTAGAGATAATTAATTCCTTTCATTTCACCTCATCAGACTTTTTGGTGCAGCAAAAGTAAATGAAAAGAATGATCTCACAAGAATAACTTATCGTACAATTACTCAATAGGTTCCCAAAACATATTATTTTAAAATATTTTGTCAAATATAACAACATGTTCTTCTAAAATATTTTCCAAAACTTATCAAGCAAATTTCCTTTTACTTTCTTTTTATATAAGCATTATTTAAACTTGAGTGTTAACCCCTTAAATTAAGAATTTACCTTCTCAACTTATCAAAAAAATTATGGACACGATTTATTTCTAAGAAAATATATTAATTGATATATTTTGCATACAAAATCAATTATGAGTGCGAGGTGTCTTTTTCTTTTCTTCTTCTTTTATTTCTAATCACCCTCTTAGTTATACTTTAATTTTTATTCAATTCTTTATAAGCATAATAGCTAAAAAGTCTTAAACTATATTAAAAATTTTAAATAAATCTTTATTCTTTTATTATGTTCAATCCGAACCTCATACTTTTATTTTAGATTAAATAAGCATTTATGACTAACAATTTATTAACTGTTATTAGTTAAAAAGTCACTTATTATTATTATTTCATGTGACGTTAATGTGACATACTAACATATCATAATAAATAATAATGATGTGGTATGCTGACGTGGCATGATTATATAACCACATGACATTTTCATCCTCCATGTTATTGTCACATCAAAGAAATATCAATGTCATATCAACACCATATGAATATAAAATGACAAATGATATTTCGAATAATAGTAATTAGTCAAGCAGTTAGCAGTTATAAGGATCTATTTGATTTAAAAATAAAATAAAATGGTTTGATTGAACGCAATTGAAAAATAAGAATTTATTTGAATTTTTGTAAATAGTTAAGAGATTCTTTTAAAGTATGATGTCTTCTTTATATGAGATATGAACTAATATACTTTTTATGCAATTACCTTACTTTCTTATTTGAATTTGGCATAATATATATTTATCAAAATAAAGGATTTCTATTAACTATGTTTTACTCATCTTTTAATTATATTAAATATATATTATTTATATTTGAACCCTTCAAAATTGAAATCTTGACTTCTCCCTTGATCACAAAGTAATGGTGTAATTTACTTTACCACTTGCGTATGCTTATATTCATATACGATAGCATCCCCTTGAAAACATATTCCTATGCTAAATTTCAGCAATATAATTTTGTGCTTGAGATTTTTCAAATGAACCATCATAAAATTTCTAATATATTTCACTTCAATTCTCCCTTTATATATATATGAATTCATTTACAAAAGATTTTCATTTAGATTAAAAATTCATTTCTTTACATTTTTCATAGAAAGTCATTACAATGTGCTAAACAATTCATCATTGAACATTACCATCAGATCATCAGTCTCAAGAAAATATGATTTTTTGCTATGTATATATAAAATAGGTTCTAGCGAAGAACCAGTTTCTCGACATGCAAAGTGTCCACCAAATCCTCTTGCAAGCAATGACTGCCGAAAGGGAAATTAGTTTTAATTTTTATCCCTTTGTAATTGCACTTTCTTCTGTATGGAAATATATAATAACCAAAATCACAAGGACAAGTACGAACAATCAAAGAAAAACTAGAAATTAACATAAAATATTTCATTTACTGAGCCTTTTAGTGATCTCCAGGAACAAACACACATGTTAAATAAGGCCTTTGGGTGTGATGCTCTAATTGATAGACTCCCTTTCATAGTTTCTTTACAATTTTATGTCATTGAATTGATACCTGAGGATTTAATTCTGTTCATGCAGGTTGCAGCATATATAGGGCAAATTTCAAATAAATTTGCAGAGGGGATAACTATTTTGTTGAACAATTTTTTGATTTTATCAATAAAGATTAGGAAATAGGATAAATTAGAGGGTGGAAAATTATAACCAAGCCTATACATGCATATATATATATATATATATATATATATATATATATATATATATAT
>NC_030859.1:18310134-18357804 GCF_000208745.1 Theobroma cacao
TATATATATATATATATATATATATATATATGTATATATATATATATATATATAGTTTTTTTTATTACATAGAAATATAATCTTGATACAAAACAACTCAAGAATAAAGAAAAGAAGTGATGAAAGGGAAGGCTTCAATGAGTCAGCAGGGATACAAAGACTTCAAACGAAATCAATAGGGAACCCCAATAAACAATCAATCCAAATACCAAGACAAACTGAAAGAGAAAAGAAAGGAAAGGAATGTGCAAACTTTGCTAAAGAACAATCATGGGGTGCACTGGTAGTCAGAAGCGACCTCTCTTCCACAGTTATTGAGTAAGACGCTCAACGAAATCGGAAGATCGAGTTTAATTATGCCTAGGACATTGGCTTTGATGGCAGTACAAAGGCAAACAGCAGCTTCAAGATCAGCCAAGCCTTGAATGAGGGAGCAGCATGGCTTGGTTGGCACATCACCAAGCTCTACCTTCACCAAACCATTCAGCAAATTAGCACAGACACCCAGGTTCAGGGGCTTACAAGTGGACTTGCCCTGCTGGTTGAGGGCACCAAGAACCATGGCTGCTGCTGCAAGGTTAACAACAGGATTTTCGGAATTTGTTGCGGAATCCTTTGAATTATTATTGGAATTATCTCCACGTCCATTTGATAAATCATCGAAGTTTATCAATCCCTTTCCATTTGATGAATCCCCATTTAATAAACCGTCTAAAATTTCTCCGACTCCACTTGATGAATCATGAGGGTTGATTGTAGCATCGTTATTCGATGGGTCATCAACATTGTGAGAGCTGACGGAAAAAGCCAAGAAGAGAAGGTTGAAGGAGAGAAATAGAGCGGTTGATGCTGTGACCTTTGAAGCCATATCTCAAACGAAAAGAGAGATTGAGTGGTTCTTGAAAGAAGGATTGCTTGTTTAGAGAGAAAATTTGGTTAATGATGATGAAGGTGGTCAAGTGAGCAAAGGGTTTTAAAGAAGAGAGATGCTGACTTCAAAACTAGAAAATGAGACCCACGCAGTCACATTAATTGGAGAATTTTTCCATGAAATGTTTGGTGGCAAACCAAAAATCTCACACGTCTCTGAGAATCAGATACAAAGGCCAATATACTGGATTTCATTAATAACATGAGCACAACGTGTTATAAGTATCTAAATAATGCAGATGTGAGATCAAGCCAAAAATTTCTTCTATACATGTGTTTTCCATACAAAATCAATTATTAGTTAGAGTTAAATGTTTATTCAATTCTTTATGTGAGATATGAGCTAATATATTTTTTACTTATAAAAAACCGTTACACTTTTTATGCAATTACCTCATTTTTTTTATTTGAATTTGGCATAATATAATTTTATCAAAAGGTTCTATTTACTATTTTTTACTCATCTTTTAATTATATTAAATATATATTATTTCTATCTCGATCCTTCAAAGTTGAAACCCTGACATGTTCCTTGGTCACGAAATAATGGTGTAATTTTCTTTACAGCTTGCATATGCTAATATTCATATTTGGTAGCATTTCCTTGAAAACATATTCCTATGCTCGATTTCTGCAATATAATTTTGTGCTTGAGATTAGAGGTAAGCTACCGGTTAAACCGATCACGAATTCTATTAATGGAATTAATCAATTTTCTTAAGGGATCTAATCGAACCAATTGACTTCGACTCTTAATTGACTTAACTAATTAACAGATTTTAATCGGTTAATTTAGTTTTAACTGACTTAATCGAATTTTCATTACCTTTTAAATTTTTTTTAAGTTTTCAATTTACTTAATAAATAATTTTGGAATATTATTTCTATTATATTTTTTATGGTTAATAAAAGCTTTTTTTGGGAAAATTTTGAAAAATTTGTGTTGATATTAAAATAAAAGGAATACAAAGCATTTCCACATTAAAATAAAATGAATCAGTGACATAAGTTTTTTACAGAATAAAATAGAATTTATGCCACTGCCAAATTCAATCAACATGATTTTCAAATATATCTCTAAGCTTAAAATGACAATGGCTATCGATTTTGTATCTACTTCAAATAAAAAAAGAAAAAGAAGTAGTAAATGAAATAGGATTTTTTTTAAAAGAGATTATTATAGAAGTTATTAAATTATCTAATTATAAATCTTATTTGGTGTATTGATTTAAAATCTTAATTTTTAACATAAGATTAAAATTATCTTAATGAAGATTGTAGTGAACTTAGTTTAATAAACAGTGAGACAATAAGAATTGGATAAATAGTTTTTAATTAAATAATTACTCATTTAAATTTTACGTAATTACATATTTTGTAATTTTTGTAAATGATATGTTCAAATGAAGTATACTTTTTTTGAAAAGTATAAGGTGTTCAAATAAAACAAATTGATCAGCAAAAAAATCTTTCACATTCACTTGTGTTAAATAATAAGATACATTTGCAGTTGTGATGAGATGAAAATAAAGTGAAATTTGTTTGAAGAAGCATAGGACTTTTGAATCTTCTAAAAGATAATTAATTCCTTTCATTTCACCTCATCAAAATTTTTGGTGCAGCAAAAGTAAATGAAAAGAATTATCTCAGAAGAATAACTGATCATGCATTTAGTCAATAGGTTCCCATAACATATTCTTTTAAAATATTTCGCCAAATATAATAACATGTTCTTTCAAAATATTTTCCAAAATTTATCAAGCAAATTTCTTTTTACTTTCTTTTTTTATAAGCATTATTTAAACTTGATTTTTAACACCTTAAGTTATGCATTTACCTTCTCAACTTATCAAATAAATTATTGAAACTAGTTATTTCCAAGAAAATATATTAATTGATATATTTTGCATACAAAATCAATTATGGATGCAAGTGTCCTTTTCTAATCTTCTCCTTTTATCTAGACTTTAATTTTTATTCAATTCTTTATAGGTAAAATACTTTAAAAAAACTTAAAATATATTAAAAAATTTAAATAAGTCATAATATTTTTACCAAGTGACATTCATTAACCATTATTATACTTTTACTTTAGATCAAGTAAGTTTTTTTGACTAATTAACGTTTTATTAATTATTGTTAATCACAATGTCAATCAATTGCCATTGTTTTATTATGTGACGTTGTCATAGTGGATGATGGTATAGCATATTGACATAGTACGATAATATAATCACGTGATATTTTTATTTTTTACGTTAGTGGCACATTAGTGTCATGTCAATGTCATATAAGTATAAAATAATAAGAGACACTTTGATTAATGACAATTAACCAATTTTTAATTAGAAGGGTCCATTTAGTTTAATATAAAAGTAAAATTGTTTGATTAAACATATGAACTTTCTTAAATAGTTCAAAAGTTTTTTAAAACATTATGCCTTCTTTATATTAGATATGAGCTAATATACTTTTTACTTATAAAAACCATTACACTTTTTATGCAATTACCTTACTTTCTTATTTGAATTTGGCATAGTATATTTTTTATCAAAATTAAAGATTCTATTTACTAATTTTTACTTATCTTTTAATTATATTAAATATATATTATTTATTATTTCCAACCTTCAAAGCGCAATCTTGACTTCTCCCTTGCTCACCAAGTAATGGTGTAATTTACTTTACTACATTCATATACTTATATTCATATATGGTGGTATCCCCTTGAAAATATATTTCTATGCTCCATTTCAGCGATATAATTTTGTGCTTGAGATTGTTCAAATGAACCATCATAAAAATTTCTAATATGTTTCACTTCAATTCTCTTTTTATATATATGAATTCCCTTACAAAAGATTTTCATTCAGATTAAACAATCATTTCTTTACATTTCATAGAAAGTCATTGCAATGTGTCAAACAATTCATCATTGAACATTACCAACTGATCATCAGTCTCAAGAAAATATGATTGCCGAAAGGGAAATTTGCAAAGAACCAATTTCTCTATTTATAAAGTGTCCACCAAATTCTCTTGCAAGCAATGACTGCCGAAAGAGAAGAAGAACGAATAGAAGTGCTGAAAGAGAAGGCTTCACCAAGTCAGCAGTGATACAAAGCCTTCCTATGAAATGAACTGGAGAACCCCCAATAACCAATCAATTCGAATATCAAGGCAAATTGAAAGAGAAAAGAAAGGAAAAGAATGTTCAAACTTTGTTGAAGAACAATCACGGGGTGCACTGGTAGTCAGAAGAGACCTCTCTTCCACAGTTATTCAGTAAGACGCTCAATGAAATTGGAAGATCGAGTTTAATGCCTAGGACATTGGCTTTGATGGCAGTGCAAAGGCAAACAGCAGCTTCAATATCAGCCAAGCCTTGAATGAGGGAGCAGCATGGCTTGGTTGGTACATCACCAAGCTCAACCTTCACCAAACCATTCAGCAAATTAGCACAGACACCCAGGTTCAGGGGCTTACAAGTGGACTTGCCCTGCTGGTTGAGGGCACCAAGAACCATGGCTGCTGCTGCAAGGTTAACAACAGGATTTTCGGAATTTGTTGCAGAATTCTTTGAATTATCATTGGAATTATCTCCACTTCCATTTGATAGCTCATCGAAGTTTACCAATCCTTTCCCGTTTGATGAATCCCCGTTTAATAAATCATGCAAAACTTTTCCGACTCCATTTGATGAATCATGGGGGTTGATTTTACCATCATTATCGGATGGGTAATCAACATTGTGAGAGCTGACGCAAAAAGCCAAGAAGAGAAGGTTGAAGGAGAGAAATAGAACGGTTGATGCTGAGACCTTAGAAGCCATATCTCAAACGAATAGAGTGATTGAGTGGTTCTTGAAATATTGGTTAATGATGATGAAGCTGGCGAAGTAAGCAAAGGGTTATATATACAAGAGAGATACTAACTTTAAGAATAATTAAAACTTGAAAATGAGACCCACGCAGTCACATTGGAGAATTCCCTATGCTGTCTTTGGTTGGCAGTTCTCCTTAGAGACAAACCAAAGATCTCCCACGTCTATGAGAATCGAAACCAAAGGCAAATATATTGGATTTAATTAATAACATGAGCACAACGTTGCCATGAGTATCTACATAATGCAGATGTGTGACCAAGCCAAAGGTTTCAATTCTGTACATATATTTTGCATACAAAATCAATTATATGTTTAAGTAAAATTATTAGTTGGACTTTAATTTTTATTTAATTCTTTATAGGAGATATGAGCTAATATACATATAACTTATTAAAAATATTGCACTTTTTTCGCAATTACCTTTCTTTTTTTTTTATATGAATTCGGCACAATATAGTTTTCTCAAAAGGTTCTATCTACTATTTTTTTACTAATCTTTTAATAATATTATATATATTATTTTTATCTCAACCCTTCATAATTGAAATCTAATTGACTTCTCCCTGGTCACGAAGTAATGGTGTAATTTCCTTTACCACTTGCATATGCACCTCTGTGACTGGGTATGGATGGCCTTTGTATTGGCTATGTGAGGCTATTGAATCCTGTTAGTGTCTGTTGTTTTCCTTGGAATGATTTTGCTGGTGCAAGTCATTTGTCTAGCTTTGGACTTATGACTTGGGATAGCATTATCCTCCCCTTTTTAATGATATATCAAGCTTCGCTTTTCAAAAATAAAAAATGCTACTACTTATATATGAGAGCTTCCCCTTGAAAATATATTTCTATGCTCGATTTCAGTAATATAATTTTGTGCTAGAGATTAGGGGTAAGCAATCGGTCAAATCGATCAGAAGATTTCATTAATGGACTTAATCAATTATCTTCGAAGATCTAATTGAACCAATTGACTTTGGCTCTTAACTAACTTAACTAATTAACCAATTGTAATCGATTAATTTGATTTTAACTGATTTAATTGAATTTTCCTTACTTTTTAAAAAATTTTAACTTTTCAATTTACTTAATAATTAATTTTGAAATATTATTGGTATTATATCCTTTTCTAATATAAGCTAATTTTGGGAAAAATTTTAAAAATTTGTCTTGATATTAAAATAAAAGGAATACAAAGCATTTGCATATTAAAATAAAATGAATTAGTGACATAAGTTTTTTATGTAATAAAATATAATTTATTCCACTACCAAATTCAATCAAAATGATTTGTACATATGTCTATAAGATTAAAATGACAACATCTATGGCTTTTGTATTTACCTCAAATAAAATAGGAAAAAAAAGTAATAAATGACATAGCATTTATTTTAAAACAGATTATTATAAAAGTTAGTAAACTATCTAATTATAAATCTCATATGGTGTGCTAGTTTAAAATCTTAATTCTTAATATAATATTAAAATTATGTTAATATAGATTGTAGTGAACTTAATTTGATAGACTAAGACACAATAGGAATCGAATAAATAGATCTTAATTAATTGATTACTCATTTAGATTTTACATAATTACGTATGTAATTTTTGTAAGTGATTTAGTCATATAAAATAAATTAATTAATGAAAAAATCTTTCACATTTTTGAATAAATAAGTGAGATGTTTGTCACATATTTTGTAAATAAATAAAATTTTTTCATAAAAAGCAATGTAAATAATTTTATGAATATTAGTTTTGATTATTTTCAATTTTTTATAGGTGTTTTATATAATTATATCAATGATATTAACGTTTAAATAAAGATTTATAAAAATATAAATTATTTTTGTTACATTTGAAAATATTCTTCTAAGATGGACTATCTATTTTGAAAACTAATGAATAGGCATGAAATATTTATAAAAATATTCTTCTGAGACGAACTATTTATTTTGAAAACTAATGAATAAGTATGGTATTATGATTAAAACTTAAGAAGGTCTTGATATTTTACCTGAAAAGAAAAGACCAAAGAAATTACCTGTTATTTGTCATTTGTTTGATGCAATCTGAATCCTTAAATTATATATGAATATGGAGAAGTTGTGTGAGTGAGATACATGCAAGACTTGCTTCAAAAAATAATAAATATAAAATCGATTAATTCGATTAACGGACTTAATTTTTTTTTTTACCAAATCGATCCAACTTAATTGATTTAACCAACTTCCGTAATTGAATTAACCAACTTTTGTCAGTTAAATCAATTTTAATTGACTTTTCCTCACCTATACTTGAGATTGTTCAAATGAACCATCATAAAAATTTCTATTATGTTCAACTTCAATTCTCTTTTTATATATCTGAATTCCTTTACAAAAGATTTTCATTCAGACTAAACATTCATTTCATGACATTTCATAGAAACTTATTACAATGTGTTAAACAATTAATCAAGGAGACTAATGACAATTCATCATTGAACATCGCCAACTCATCAGTCTCAAGAAAATATGATTTTTTACTAAATATATAAAATAGATTCTAGCAAAGAACCAATTTCTCTATTTATAAAGTGTCCACCAAATCCTCTCGCAAGCAATGACTGCGAAAATATATATTATTTTATAACATAAAAATATAATCTTGATACATAGCAACGACAAGAAGAAAGAATATAAGTGCTGAAACAGGAGGTTCACCAAGTAAGCAGTGATACAAAGACTTCTTATGAAATGTAGTGGAGAACCCCCAATAAACAATCAATTCGAATATCAAGGCAAACTGAAAGAGAAAAGAAAGGAAAAGAATGTTCAAACTTTGTTGAAAAACAATCATGGGGTGCACTGGTAGTCAGAAGAGACCTCCCTTCCACAGTTATTGAGTAAGACGCTCAATGAAATTGGAAGATCGAGTTTAATGCCTAGGACATTGGCTTTGATGGCAGTGCAAAGGCAAACAGCAGCTTCAAGATCAGCCAAGCCTTGAATGAGGGAGCAGCAGGGCTTGGTTGGTACGTCACCAAGGTCAACCTTCACCAAACCATTCAATAGATTAGCACAGACACCCAGGTTCAGGGGCTTACAAGAGGACTTGCCCTGCTGGTTGAGGGCACCAAGAACCATGGCTGCTGCTGCAAGGTTAACAACAGGATTTTCGGAATTTGTTGTCGAATCCTTTGAATTATCATTGGAATTATGTCCACTTCCATTTGATAGCTCATCGGAGTTTACCAATCCTTTCCCGTTTGATGAATCCCCGTTTAATAAATCATGCAAAACTTTTCCTACTCCATTTGATGAATCATGGGGGTTGATTTTACCATCATTATCGGATGGGTAATCAACACTGTGAGAGCTGACGGAAAAAGCCAAGAAGAGAAGGTTGAAGGAGAGAAATAGAGCGGTTGATGCTGAGACCTTAGAAGCCATATCTCAAACGAAAAGAGTGATTGAGTGGTTCTTGAAATATTGGTTTATGATGATGAAGGTGGTGAAGTGAGCAAAGGGTTATATATACAAGAGAGATACTAACTTTAAGAATAATTAAAACTTGAAAATGAGACCCATGTAGTCACATCGGAGAATTCCCTATAATATTTTTGGTTGGCAATTCTCCTTCAGACAAACCAAAAATCTCCCACGTCTATGACTATGAGAATCAAATCCAAAGGCCAATATATTGGATTTAATTAATAACATGAGCACGACGTTGTTATAAGGATATCTACATTGCAGATATGTGACCAAGCCAAAAATTTCTAATATGCTTCGCTTCAATTTTTATTTGATATATATTTATATACACATATCTACATAATGCTGATGTGCGACCACGCCAAAGTTTTCTTCTACTCATATTTCCCATAAAAATCAATTATGCAACTTAATGTATATGTTTAACCAAAATTATTAGTTAGGCTTTAATTTTTATTCAATTCTTTATATAAAATATGAGCTAATATACTTTTTACTTATTAAAAACATTAAACTTTTTATGCAATCATCTTACTTTTTTTTATTTGAATTTGGCATAATATAATTTTATCAAAAGGTATTATTTACTATTTTTTTACTCATCTTTTAATTATATTAAATATATATTATTGTAATCTCAACCCTTCAAAGTTGAAATCTAATGGACTTCTCCCTGGTCACAAAGTAATGGTGTAATTTACTTTACCACTTGCATACGGTCATATTCATATATGGTAGCATCCCCTTGAAAACATATTTCTATGCTCAATTTCAGCAATATAATTTTGTACTTCAGATTAGTGGCGAGCAATCGATTAAATTGGTAAAAATATTCTATTGACTGGCTTATTTTAGTTGGTTAATTTGTATTTAACTGGCTTAATTGAATTTTTTTTGCCTTTTAAAATTTGTTTCCAAAGCTTTATCTGGCTTACTTGATATAGCTAACCTCTCTAAAAGTATTTCGGGGCATAAATTTGTGTCGAGAAGGTTCGAATATTACTCATCTGTTTTTTACAGACAATAGTATGACATTCGGCAGGGCTCATAGACAAGAGGCTTCTGCTTTGAAGGCCATTTTTGTGGCTGGGAGAGAGATTCTCATTAAAGTAGTGGCACAAGCAATCCCAACATATGTAATGAGTTGTTTTAAGCTCCTTGACTCAACTTGCTAAGAAATTGATTCAATGATAGCTCAATTTTGGTGGGGTGGCGTTAATAAAGATAAAAAAAATTAACCAAAAGAATCGGAAGTCATTGTGCTCTTCAAAATTCATTGGAGGTATGGGTTTTAGAGACATCAAGAGCTTCAATTTGGCAATGCTTGCTAAACAGGGCTGGTGGCTACAAATGGAAGAGACCAACTCTTGCTTTTAAAGTTTTTAAAGCAAGATATTTCCCAAGAATCAATTTTATGAATACTTCAATTTGATCTAATCCTAGCTACATGTGGAGAAGCCTTAGAGAGAGTCATGATGTAGTTAAAAAACGGTCTAATTAGGAGCGCAGGAAATGGTAGAGAAATTAGTGTAAATCGAGATAATTGGCTGTCATATGATTTGCCTAAACCGATTATGAGTTTTAAATGTACAGTAGAATAGGAGTTGTGGGTTTCATAGCTGATAATTGAAAGAATAATGACATGGAATGTGGAAAAAATAAATAACATATTCCTTCCATATGAACGGGGTCTCATTTGTCAATGCCATTGAGCTTTAAAAGGCCTAAAGATAGGCAAGTTTGGTTCTTCAACACCCATGAGAGGTATAAGGTGCAATCGGGTTGCAGACTAATCCAAGCTGCTAGCTTGAATAATGTAGTGGGCTGTTTAAATGGTAATCGATTGGGACTTTGGAAAAAGATATGGCAATTAAACATTCCTAGGAAAATCATTCTGTTCCTGTGGAAAACCATTAATGGTATTCTTCCTACACGGAAAGCACTAATTCAAAGCAAAGTAAATGTTGAAGGAAACTGTCCTAATTGGGAAAATGAGCTGGAACTGAATACCATTGTTTGTGTTGTTGCCCATTGGCTAGGGCAGTATGGATGATATCTAAATGGGGATTCCGACATCTAGAAGAAAATTTCAGAACAGTGATAGATTGGCTACAATATTTATTTGACATAATGGAGAAAGAGCAACTTGAAGAAATAATGGGGGTCTTACGGGCTGTCTGGAAGGCTCAAAACTCGACGGTTTTTAAAAATCAAAAGCTGCAGCCGGTGCAGGCGTTGGAAATTGGCATAAGAACTATATCGCAATATAAGGATGTTAGTAAAGCACGTGGAAGCTTGTCTATTCAACAAACCAGGACAGTAAAATGGAGTCTCCCAAGGGTCTGTAAAATGAACGTGGATGCGGCATTAGTTAGGCTTGATGATGAGAAGAAAATGGGTGCGAGCTTGCTGTCAGAGACGAGAGTGGACAGTTGATTCTTGCTGGTGCGAGTAAATTGAATTTTAGAGCCTCTGCTGAAGAAGCTGAATTGGTAACTGTTGTGTGGTCTCTACAGTGTTGTAAGAGGGAAGGATTAACGATATCTGAATTGGAATTGGACAGCTTAATGGTAGTTAACTGAGTTAAAGAGAAGAAAGTTACTGGAGTGTTTGGTAATATAGTGAGAGATTGTTTTGATCTAATGCGCCAGGTTGGATGTGAATCTGTTTAGTATTGTCCTAGAGTGCGTAACAATGTAGCTCACTTGATTGCAAAAAGAGTGAAGGAGATGGTTGAAGATGCTATGGCGCGGAGAAGAATAGAGGATACGTCTAGCAATATTCAACATGCTATGCTTAGAGATATCAGGAGTTCAAATTGAAAGCATTAACATGTAGGGAGGTTAATGTATTCCATGGTTTTGTCCCCGCAAGGTTTTTCCATGAGAAGTTTTTAACGAAGCCTTTAGTTAAGTATAGGGAGGGGTTTAAAATAAACTGAGATGTTTTATTAAAAGGTCTTGTTATGCTTAGTTTGTATGATGTCTTGATGAATCAATGAATTACATCATAATTCTTCTAAAAAAAATAATTAATATTAAAATATTATTAGCGCTATCTCTTTTATGATTAATATATGTATAAGCTTATTTTGGAAAAAAATTTAAAAATTTGTTTTGATAAATAAAAGGAAAACAAAACATTTCCATATTAAAATAAAATGAATTAACATAAGTTTTTTACATGATAAAGTAGAATTTATTCCACTATCAAATTCAAGAAGCATGATTTTTACAAATGTATAATTACCTCAAATAAAAAAAGGAAAAAGAAGTAGTGCATGAAATAGGAAATGGTTATTATAGAAGCTATCAAACTATCTATTTATAAATCTTTTTTGGTGTGCTGATTTAAAATCTTAATTCTTAACATAAGATTAAAATTATCTTAATATAGACTATAGTGAACTTAGTTTAATAGACCAAGATACAATAAGAATTGAATAAATAGTTCTTAATTAATTAATTACTCATTTAGATTAAGTACTTTGTAATTTTTGTAAGTAATTTGTTCAAATAAAACAAATTGATTAATAAAAAAAACTTTCACACTTTTGAATAAATAAATTTGTCACATATTTTGCAAATAAATAAATTTTGATAAAAAAAAAGTGATGTAAATAATTGTATGAATATTAGTTTTGCATTATGATTAATATTTTGGGGGTGTTTTGTATTATTATATCAATGATATTAATGTTTAAATAAAGAGTTATAAAAAAATAAATTGATTTTTTTTTTACATTGGAAAGTTGAATATTGACTTGGATTATATATTTATATATAAAAATAAATAAATAAATTATGGAATTATCAGAAAAGAAAATACTAATGAAATTATGTATTATTTGTCATTTGTTTGCTGCAATTTGAACCTTTAATTTATATGTGAGTATAAAGAAGTTTTGTGAGTGAGATACATGCAATACGTGCAGCAAAAAGTAGTAAATATAGTCAATTAATTCTATTAATCAACTTAAAAAAATTTTAACGGAACAGATCCAATTTAATTGACTTAATTGATTTTTTAACTGAATTAACCGATTTTTATCGTTAAGTTGGTTTTAACTGATTTTTACTCACCCTTACTTGAGATTGTTCACATGAATCATCATAAAAATTTGAGTAAAATACCCCAACTCCTATGTTTTAATCAAAATTTCAAATAAATCTATTAATTCTAGAAATAGGCGCTCCGTTTCAAAAGTATAAATACCGTTAATAGATAATATGAAAAGATTAAAATGTATTGTTTTTCTTTATTAATTTAAAAAATTATTATTTATATAATTTTTTTTTATTAAAAAAAAAGGAGCACCAATCGGTGTGCTCCCCTCTCCTGAGAGCATCAATCGGTGCTCTTTTATTTTTTTAAATTAATAAAAAATAAAAGTAATTTTTAAAATTAATAAAAAATAAAATTATATTTTCAATATTGTCACATCATCAAACTAATGAAAATATTGATAGTTGATTTACAACTGAACCTATATGTCAAAGATTTTTTTTGAAGCAAAGTATTTATTTTGAAAACTAATAAATTTATTTGAAATTTCGATTAAAACTTAAAAAAAATGAAAGTATTTTACTCTATAAATTTCTAATATGTTTCACTTCAATTCTCTTTATATGTAATTATATATATTTACAAAAGATTTTATTGAGATGAAACATTCATTCCTTAGCATTTTATAAAAAGTTATTACAATGAGTTAAATAATTAATCAAGGAGACTAATGACAATTCATCATTGAACATTGCCAACTCGTCAATCTCAATAAAATATGATTTTTTGCTATATATATATATATAAAATAGGTTCTAGCAAAGAACCAATTTCTCTACATTTAAAATAAAATGTCCACCAACACCTCTTACAGGCAATGACTGCGAAAATATATAACTTATTTTGTTGCTTACAAATATAATAAAGAATAAAGACAAACTGACAATCTATCGAAGTTATGAAAGGGAAGGCTTCGACAAGTCAATCCAAGTATCAAGGCAAACAGAAAGAGAAAAGAAAGGAGAAGAATGTTCAAACTTTGTTGAAGAACAATCACGGGGTGCACTGGTAGTCAGAAGAGACCTCTCTTCCACAGTTATTCAGTAAGACGGTCAATGAAATTGGAAGATCGAGTTTACTTATGCCTACGGCATTGGCTTTGATGGCAGTGCAAAGACAAACAGCAGCGTCAAGATCAGCCAAGCCTTTAATGAGGGTGTAGCTGGTTTGGTTGGTACGTTACCAACGTCCACCTTCACCAAACCATTCAGTAGGTTAGCACAGACACCCAGGCTTAGGGGGTTACAAGTGGACTTGCCCTGCTGGCTGAGGGCACCAAGAATCATGGCTGCTGCTGCAAGGTTAACAACAGGTTTCCCATAATTTGTTGTAGAATCCTTCGAATTATCATTAGAGTTATCTCCACTTCCATTTGATAAATCATCGAAATTTATCAATCCGTTCCCATTTAATGAATCCCCGTTTTATAAATCATGTAAAATTTTTCCAACTCCTTTTCATGAATCATGGGGGTTGATTCTACCATCATTATTCGATGGGTAATCACCATTGTGAGAGCTGACGGGAGAAGCCAAGAAGAGAAGGTTGAAGAAGAGAAATAGAGTGGTTGATGCTGAGACCTTAGAAGCCATATCTCAAACGAAAGGAGTGATTGAGTGGCTCTTGGAATTTTGGTTATTGATGATGAAGGTGGTGAAGTGAGTAAAGGGTTAAGTATGCAAGAGAGATACTAAGTTCAAGAATAACAAAAACTAGAAAATGAGACCCACGCAGTCACATTGGAGAACTCCCTAGCTATGCTTTCTTTGGTTGGCAGTTCTCCTCAGAGACAAACCGAAAATCTCCCACGTCTATGGGAATCAAATCCAAAGGCCAATATACTCAAACTAAACAAATAACATGAGCACAACGTTGTTGTCAGTATATGCTCTGCCATATATTGTGCTTGATTTGTTTCAATGAACCATCATAAAATGTTCTTCAATGCTCTTTCGATATTTATATGAATTGCTTTACAGAAAATTTTCATGCAAAAATAATAAACTAATTTTTACTTGGTATTATGTTTGTTTCTACATGTAATTCGGTGCTATTATTATGCATTAAGTGCATGGTAAAAATCAAACAAGACTAAACATTATGATATGTGACCAAATTTTTAAAGTTAAACCCAAATCATTGAGACTAAAACATTCATTTCTTGACCTTTCCATAGAAACTCAGTTACAAAGTGTGAAACAATCAATGATCTGAATGACAGTTTATGGTTTGATATGATGCATAAATAACTAAAAAGGTGAAAAGGGATGCCCATAACAAATCTGCAAAAATGGGTTCTAAAAGTTGACCAAAAAAACAAAATGGGTTCTACAAAACCTAATAGCCTTCAACATTGCCACCAACTCAAGTCTCAAGATCATATGATGATTTGTTGCTACAGCTAAATCTATATTCCAAGACTCAAGCACAATTACAACTACCATGTTTCCTTTTTTTCCAAGAGCCGCCAAGAGTGTGCAAGCAGAAACTCTCACCACCTATTGTTTGGTGGTTTGACTTTATAAATACGAACTATCCAGTTAGATGTCGTAAATGCCTCTTCCAAGTGCTCGAGTTTAATGTCTTTATTTCCAATTTCCACTCCTCGTGCACGATCATAACTGCAATATCAGAAAGCAATTGTAGAGCTTTGGCAATGTAGCTGTAACAGATATCTCTTTCATTTTTACATACAAATACACTCACATATATGAATATGTACCGTGCACTAATTTTAATACCAACAACTTGAAAAGATAAAGTGGACAAGAGGGGCAACTTACCCAGGAGGTCTGCCATATTCAGTTACCAGCTCTCCAAATCGATAGTAAGATAGCTTGTACCTAACCACAGAAATAAATATATATAAACAAGATTTTACAACACCAAAATGCTTTAGAGAGTCAAAGAATAAATATGTACCAAAAGAGAGAGAAATAATAACTTCCAGAACTTACATAAGGCAATTCAACATTTTAGGAGCTGCACCTTTGTCAACACGATATTCACCATTAACAAGGTAATCAGGTTCCCTGATTACAGGGAATACTCCACCTCCAATTCTAACCATCCACAAAAACCTATTTCACAATAAAATGTAATTAGAATACAATAATGGCACTTTACAAATTCAAGACAGAAGAAAAGGGCAAGGGGGGACACCAAAAACAAAAGATTATGGTGACTGCATTGGTAAGACTATAGACTATCATGCACATATTGGAGGAAATCCACTAGGTAAAATTGTCTTGACAAATGGCCACTGAAAATTATTTCAAAATGCTAGATCATAGAAAGCCACTTCTATACACTGAAAACAAATATGATTCTCCATTCCTTTTTCATTTTTCCTTTTCTGCTCATATTGGGGAGGTGGGGCTGGTGTTTACATGTAGAAGTGAGGAAGGGAACAGTAGTGATGTGACAAGAATCATTAATTACATCCACCAATCAAAGTACAAAAGCATTAGTAGTAGAGAAACAATAATCATTAACCACTCAAGGCATATTTTCATACAATGTCTTATGTTTTGCACACCATACTTACACAAAAAATTAATATGAGAGCGTGAGGAACTGAGTACGACAGACAGAGCGAGAGAGATCCAGCCTTAGTTGTCATAATTTAAAGTACAGACCAGTGTTAACCAGTCAATCAGACTACACCCACCAATCCAGCTATCAAACTATGAACAGCATGAGTTTTCATGATTCAAAGCAAAGAACCAAGAACAATTAACCAGTCAAGGCATCTTTTACACAATGCCTGATGTGTTCCACAGACACACAAAATAAATAATAAAATAGGATAGAGTGATTTCCAGTCTTACTTGTTAATATCATCAGAAGAATAACCAGTAACACCTCCAAAGACAACTAATACATAATCCACATCGAGTGATCTCATTATCTCATACGCCTCATCTTCATAAGATGACATTGCACGCCCAACAGTAGCAATATGTGTATTATTCCAAGTGTTGTTGTCAACAATAACAGTTCTGTTTCCCATGGCAGTGATTTGATACCCATAATCCCACCAAGACATCACCTTAGCATCCGGAGGAGTATTTTGTCGAAGCCAAAAGTATGCCTCACGATAATCATCAAAGATAACTCTATTCCCATGGGCACCTCTTGCAGCCAGCACAATTGAAGGAGATGAGTATGCCTCCGAAGTGACCCATGTACAGTGGGTAGCATACTTACTGAGCAAGTAAAAAGCACCAAAGAGCAATGCCATAGCACCATTTTTCTGGAAAGGCTGGGATTGATCAAGTGAAGCCTATTTGGAATAAACAAGATTGGTTATTTCTTGGGTAAACAAACCAAAAAGAACCCTAATATTATGGCTGGAAACAAAAACTATTAATATACCCGCAATGCAACTCCTAGATCACATGATTTAGGAATATCTTTATACCTTATAGACATAATAAAGGCCCATGGCACAAGATACTTCTATGTTACTTTTGAACTTGCTATAAAGAAGCAATAAAAGAACAGTAATGCCTTTTATTGCAAATAAATCTATACTATCAAAAAGGATCTATGGAAGCTATGGATGAGATTAAGCATGCTAACAAATTAAACACCAGTATATACAACACTAACTCCTTTGGTCAAGGGAAATATAAGAACAACAGAAGTTTTAACTGATAGGAAACCTTTAGATCTTCAGAAGTGTAAATAAATTTTTCATTTTGCTTTCTACGCTAGAGGAAGAAACAGTCATAAAGACAAAGCGAACATTAGAAATAGCAACAATAAACAAATAACTAACTTGTGATGAGAAAACAAAAACATGTGTGTAACTGGAAACCATATTATCATCAAAACAGTGAAACTAAATGTTTCAATTGATCTCATAAACTAAACATATGTACTGATTCTTTTTTTTTCTTTGGCAAAGGACCACTAGCATTGTTATTTCAGTAGCATCAGCTCAATTCTCAAAAAATAGCAAGCACATTCTCATCAAACAACTGAGAGAGAGATCACACCAACAGTATATTAAAGCAATACTTAATTCTTTGTCCATAGAAAGAGACAGACAAGCAAAAAAACAGAGGAAGGGAAGACAGATACAGAGAGAGAATGGCAGGGAGGGATCACCTTAGAGGAGGCCTTTCCGCTGCTAGTTCCTTTAGTGGAACCAGTCTGGACAACCTTGTTCTTTGACCTCAACAGCACAGTCAAATTCTTTACAGTGGCAGAAACAGCAATAGCACTAATAAGGCAAACTGCAGGTGTAGCAACAAGAATCAACCGAACCATAACACCAGCAAAATACAAGCTTGTAAGACCATACATGACAATAAATATAGTGGCATCTGACAACCGCTTGAAGCAGAAGTAAAGACCAGCTGGGAAAAGGAAAAGTAGAATGTGGAAATCAAACATGAAAGATGACCAAGCTGTTGGCTGATGCTCAGAGACAGATGCAATGATGGGGATGTGATCCTTGGCATATGTTGGATCCAGCAAAGAGTAAAATCTTCCTGTCCATGGTGAAATATAGCCAGATACCATGCCTACTCCCAAAGCAACAGCTCCCACAGCAACTGCAAAGGTCACAGTGATCTTCAAAAAAGCTTGAAACAATTTTGTGTCACTAAGCATGTGCTTCACCCAATCTAAGAAGTAGAAAACCTGCACCAGTAGTCAAAATGATGATTAATGCAACTTTCTACTACCAGCTCAACACTGGGACAGATAGATTCATTGAACAAATTTCTGCAAAACCAATTTCACTTTATCATTGTACAAACAAAATTAGTTTTTTTCTGCTTCACACTGATTTCTCATAACCTCAGAAGCAGAAATGCAGAAAACAGACCAAGCAGAAATTTCCCACTTGAAAACAGTTGCCATGATAAGATGAAAAACCAAAGTTACTTTTTTATGTTACCTGATACTGTTTCATAGACAGTAAACTCTACTCCCACTAAAATAGACCAAAGTATATATCGCAAAATTCTATTTCTTCAGTTGATGCTTTCCCTTATATAAACAAGCACAGATATAACCACCACCCCACCCCCCACCCGCCAAACAAAATTTTTCAAGCACCAATGCTTAGACTAACATAATCCTGCCAAAAATTCATTACATGAGACTTAAAAAAAAGGCTTGAAATAATGAGCAAAACCTGCATCAAGAAGAAGACGCCCATGGCAGCCATATGTTCTCCAGATTGTACATGTTGAAACCCAACAAACCGAATCTGCATTGCCAGCAACATTCCCAAAATATACATGCAATTATAGGCAACATACAGCCGCATGGAATATCTCCCAGTAATCAAAAGCACCAGCACATAAAGCGGGATCAAGTTAATAATAAAAACATATCCTCCCCAAGCTGAAACCATGTAAAAGTAACCGAACGCCGAAGCCAATCCCCAAGCCAACGATCCCGTATTAACGGCCTTCACGAATAAATAAAACGTGAAGAGTAAAGCGAAAATGGCAACTCCTTCATTATCATAAGAACCGGCCACGGACCTGGATATGTAACCGGGACAAACAGCAATCAATATTGCAGCAACAAGCCCAGCGCCGGAATCCCAAATTTCTTTGCCGAAGAAATAAGCAACGAGGGTCGTATTCGAAGCGAAAAACGGAGCTGTTAAAACGCAGACTTCGCGGATATGGACGGCGAAACGAAGGAAATGGAGGAGGCGATAAATGAGGGCAGCGGTAACCATGAGGCCAGGATAAAGAGTGCCGCCAATAATTCGGCCTAAAGGGTACCAGCTTTCGGAGTCGAACCAGTTCCAGAAATCGTAGAAGCCATTTTGGGTAAGGTACAGGGTGGTACGGTAATTGAAGTAAGGGTCGAATTCATGGATCATGGATTCATACCGGAGGACGGAGAAGAGACGGGTGATGAAGGCTAAGATGTAGACGAGGCAGAGGATTGAGACCCGGATCAGGAGTTCTTGTTGCTTTGTTTTGAGTTTGAAGGGTTTTAGTAGATCTGATGAGATCATGCTCGACATGGTTGCTTGCTGCAGATTTTGGGGGGTTTTAAGAAAATTACTTGGGTTTGGTTTTAAAGGATCATGAAAAGTAAATGGAGACTGATAATTGTTTGGATTTTGTGGGTTTAGAAAGGGAAAGGAGTGTTAGAACGAGAACTCAAAACCCTTGCAGAACACTGGAATTTTTACTGATCTATACTTCTTGTTGCTGCAGTCTAGTCTAGTAGTTCTGAGTTCTGATAGGACTTCTCTCAAGTCGAAGTGCCTTTGTTTGTTTCCGTCAACTGGGCTTTTATGGGACCTCCATTTTTGGGTCTCTTCATGTTTTTGGGATTTGTACTTCCTTTTGGACCAAAACTTTGCCCAACTTTGGTGTATGAGTCGGGCCATACATGGTGTTAATACAGTCCACCATGGCCGGGTACATTGCCTAGCACTGTTTACATTTGTGGCCTTAATTAGTTTGTCATGCAAACAACAGTATGGTCACTGAAATCTGGGGTCGCTGCTCTCGGTAAAATCTACGAATTTGGACAATATCATTGTTCAGATGAACAAACAAGATGTTGTGTTTGATGCTGTAACATTAGGGTGAAATTGAGCAAGAAAGAGCAAGGGAACGTTGTCAAATAAGGACACATGCTTTACTTGCTCTAACAATGCAAGTGAACCTGAGATAATGAGGGAAATGATAAATCAACCAATGTAAAGATTCTGAAGTTGGAACATGAGGAGAACAAGAGAAGAATGTTTCATCCGTTTCAGGAGATTGATGAAGCAATATTACTAGCATTAGCCTGAATTGATACAAGGGTAGCCAAGTTACACTCTTCAACAGAAAACAGTAACTGAAAAGACACTTATGAAAAATTACTTAGGAGAACAAAAGAGATTTAATGATACCGAGTGAAAGAAAAACAATCACCCAAACCTTGACCGTGTTGGCTATAAATAGAAAATGTCATCTAGGATAATTTCATCCCTTTCCATTCATAATGGATACCTACGATAAATTAAACATTTGCACTGGCCAACTGCGTTTCTGACCATTGGGGCAGACTCCGTCAGTTTCAAGGGATATGTCAATGCTACGGTGCTGTGTTGCACGGGCAATGCTGATGCGCAAAAGAATTTTTGAAGCTGGACAGGCATCCGTTCCAACAGGTGCAGATCCGTCAGCAGTGAATTTGCATGATGCCATTGCTATAGGTTCTCGAAAAGTGAGGATTGTCTGTTTCCAGTGGGTTTTAGGAGTATATGGTGATGTAGACAGAACAGTTGGCGTTTCTTTACAGAACCTGCTGGTGAATCCAGTCTCAAACCATAAGACAATCCCATAACAAGAGGTTGCCTGTTGTTTTAAATCATTTGGGTTACTTGCCAGACTATCCAACTTTGCTTCCAACTCAGTAATTGCAGTGAAATCTACTTCTTCGGGCTTCATAGTGGCAAGGTCAAAGCTCTGAAGTTAAACACAGTCAGTCACAACCCAATTAATAGAATATACTCCTGAAATCTAGGCTAATACCATAAAGGTTACAAAACAGACATGAGCCAATGACAGCTACTTTTTTTTGTCATTATTGATATATTATCCAAATATAGAAATAAGAAACTCTCATACTATTTGCTAACTGACACCAGAAAGCACTCATCGGTATGCTCGTTAATCATATAACAATTTTATAACTACTTAATATCATTCACTGATAACATTAAAATCAGCCTTGTTAAACATTGGGTAAACATACTGTCAAGCAGGAACAACTTCAATGCAAGATGTTTAGTCTTCCTAGTTCGCCATCTGTATAACTACATTTTTGTCCTAATATAACTTTCAATTCAATGCTAAAGCATATTGTTCAACACAAGCCCCTATAACACTTAAAATTTCCAGCAAGCCTCCATGAAAGAAAGAAAGAAAGAAACATGTAGACAAGTGAATCAGAACTTTTGAATTATAAGAACTAATATCGGAAGCAGATAAGAATGAAAGAGAAGGTTGAAAGGTGAGACAGCTTTTAAAAAGTGGGGAAAGGTAAGATGATTGGACACTTCACTGGCACACTTATGCATGCATAACAGTAATTCAGCCACAAACTTGGAAAATCTTGGATTGTTCAACTGTAAAAGAAAAAAAATGCTTTCTACCCTAGCCCATCCAAGAAAAAATGGACAAATTTCCAAAAGAGATGAATGGGCGACTCTCTAGAAGCTTGGACATATACTCCAAATAAATCTCAGGAACATGTAGCAAGTCAGCCACTTAAATTGTCATAAATATTCAAGGGAAACGTATTGTAATCTTAGAAATCTTTTTTATACCTTGAAGACAATAGAATAGATAATCTTAACACAACCTAAAGCAGAATTTGTTGATAATGCCTTAGCAGGAGACAGATGCTTCACCTCTTAAAAGGTCAAGATTGATTATAAGCAGACACATACATCTAAAATCATGGAGCAAGAGCAATATATAAACAAATTTACAGTTTTTTTAATTATGGACCATCCAACAGCTGATCAATACATTAAAAATTCAAGCTACAGAAACAAAAGACAAATGTCTTGTACAGGTATATCAACATAGCTAATACAAAGGTTATCATTGCCCCCAAATTTTGACATAAACTAGATTGACCTTTGTATGCTTTCTCAAATGAATTTTTAAAGGCACATACTTAAAACAATTGAAGCCACTGAGTACTGCAGCATTTGTTACTAGATCATGATGATTAACAATGTCAACAATGGGAAATTTAGTAAGACAATTGAAGCCGCTAACCTGGAGTAATGCAGCATTTGTTACTAGATCATGATGATTAACAACGTCAACAATAGGAAATTTAGCAGCATCTTCAACAACTTCCTTTCCAATAGAAGACATATTGAAGCCATAAACATTTTCCCAGAACGGAAGACTGGTACCACCCTTTCCAAATCCTGCAACAAACTAAAATGGAAGTTGAAGAGGAAAAATGTAAGAAACAATTATAAATCTATATGGGAAAGTAAGCGAAAAATTGTGAAGTACTCACAATAGTTGCTGTATCAGGAAGAATTGCACCTCCAGGCTTCAACCACTGATCTCTTGCAAAGAGCACTGAGCTGAGCATGGACTCATATAGGAGGCAGTATCCCATCCATTCACTTACTAGTATGTCAACACTATGAGGTTGGATTTGTATGGATTTATCAAGATTCTCAACCATATTCTGAACCACTTCAATTACACCACTGCAGTTGTTATTACCTGCAATGTCAGTTTTGCTCCGCCAAAGGCCATTGTCTTTTGCAATCTGCATTAACATAATCAATAAATTAAAAAGCAATAAAACTACACAGGTAAGTCATTTTAAACACTACAAGTCTCAAAAATTTCACCTGAGTTGCCACTGTAGACATCTTCTCGCTAGCTTCGATGGCAATTACCCTTGAGGCTCCTCCTTGGGCTGCAAAGAGACTGATAAAGAGGGAAAAACTTGATAATAAGAAACCTGGCAACATGGGTATATTCATTATTTCTGAACACCAAACTAAATAATCGAGCCCATCAATCTAAATGTTGAGAATACATACAAAAATTGGGTAGCAACAAACATCCTTGTGGAAGTAGCAGTTCAAAATGAAAAAAAAAAAAATCCAAGTAATACCAAAGACTGAAGCATAGTACCCTTTGAATGAACTGCAGGGCAAGAGAAAGGGGAGGAATGCAAAATACTCCATGTATGAAGCCATTATACAATCATGCATGAACCACAAACCTCAAATACAAGCATTTTACCTTTAGATTTTCATAATGGTAATCTACAGATTCTCAAATAATAAAAGGCGCAAGTTGAGGTAGGATTCAAGATTTAAACAAATAACAAAAGCATAAATGAATTGCACCATGACCAAATATGATATATACATTACATTTGAACAAATAAAATAAAACATTTCTAGTAAATAATATTTAAAAGAAAACCGAATAAAACATGTTACCTTAGGATGCCAGTCCCACAGCCTACATCCATCACAACTGCACCATTCAGGAGAGAAGGATTCTTCAGTAAAGCTTCCCTATAAGCATCAGTTCTTACCTGTGGAACCAAAAGATATGAGTATTAAAATTGCTAGTCAAACCTTCTAGCACTATTATCAGAATACAAGAATAAATTTTATACCTTGTCACTTATCATCTCTCTATGGATTCCAAACGAACTGTACGACCCAAAATAACTCTCATTGACCTTTTTGATATCCTTTTCAACAACATCCGCAATATAAACTGTTGAATGCTTATCCTTTGGATTACTGTCACATGAACTAACACTTTCTCCATAATCCCTTCCATTTTCTGCAATCCTCTTCGAAGAACTTGCCAAGCTCAAATGACCATTAGAATCAGTCATAACAGCTTTATTTCTATCTTTGTTAGAGGTCTCAGCATTCAACTCAATCTCTTCTGCAATATCGTCATCATCAATACAAACATTACCAAAATTCCTCACAACCTCCTCTTCATCAAATGATGTGTTATAGTCATTTTCATCTTCTTCGTCTCCACCAAAACTGTATAAAAGTGAATCTTCTTGCATGAAAGGATTTAAATATTTATCATCATCCAAAAGAAGCTTAAAATCTTTGGAATTGACAGATTGATGTAAATGACTCTGTAGATCTTGCTTCGACTGACAGTGGACCCCACAACTCCAACATCTATTATCTGCTACCTGGTGAATTCAAAGAAATGTAAAGAAAACATTAATCCCCTAAACTATAGCATGCTGAAACTTCTTAACTTTGCATACTCCCATCCAAACCCTTTCAAGAATTATGAGAACTTACAGAGATGCAGGCCAAACAGAGTCCTTTGCAAACACAAAAGGTTGTCTGGTACCCCAATCTGAAAACCACTTAATTTGGTTCCTCTATTTTTCTTTTCATTTTTGACAATGATAATAGAGCATGAGGATGTAAACTGTTTTACTCAATTCTTTGTCATTTTAACGTTTTTGCTCAACTTAAAATCCTAGAAAACTATATTCAAAAGAAAAAAAACAATTCTTTTATTTTCACTATTTTCTGACCTTTAAAACATCTGGAAACTGTAACAACTGATTATCTCCTGAATAAAGGAATATCCGGATCAATTTAGCCTTCAATTTCTCTATTTTCCTTGTGTTTGCAACATTTCCTTAGCTACCAAACAGAAACAGAACCCCAAAATAAAAAATCATGTTGATATTGCTTTTGCTGTTTGCTTTTCATATCCTAAACAAAAATCGCTATGAAAAAAAGAAAATTATAGAAAGCAAAACTATGGTTGATTGAACAAAAATATAGCACCAATTCGCACATAATTGTCATTCTATATAATAATATGTCAAAGCAAAGTCATGCATTTTATTCTCCAAAAAACAACATATTCTTAAAATTATCTATTATTAAGATGCAATTTTTTCCCTAGCAAAAAAGTAAATAATAAAAATAACTACCAAACGACGCTTTAATTATTCAAAAATAATATTTGTTTAAAAAAAGCCATAAATGTAGAGAAAAAAAGGAACTAAAAATGGGGCTTGGGTTGACCTGAGAGCGAACATAATTGATGAGCTTGAAGGAACCATAAAAATCCAAACCCAACTCTTTTCTGATTCCATTAAAGTCGAAGAAATGAGTTAAACGACAGTGCTCGAACAGGGCATCGCAAGAACCGTACTTGGAGTCACAGAACAAACACAGAAACTCTGACTCTTCGCCGTTTTCATCATCATCTTCATTTTCTTCTTCGGTCCAAGGTTCTTTACTATCGTCATCTTCTTCTTCTTCTTCTTGGTTTTCCTGGGTTAATCTGTTTGTTTCTTCGGTTTCTCTCAGGTTATTCGCCATGAGTTTGTGCAGTTACTTCGAAGTGGAGAACGACAGACGGAGTCATAGAGAGAGACCTTAAACCCTGGGGAGGAAGAGAAACCCTACCAAAGGGTCCGAGCCGCGCTGGCTCTGCTTTAAGAGACGGGCCTCTTGACTCTTGAGAGTTGGGCCCTATGGCCCAAGCCCAAGGGCTTTTAATTCTTTAGTAGGGTCTAGTTGGGCTTTCTCTTTAAATGTCACTATTATTGACCCCATGCTTTGGACTCACGTAAACAAAAATAGAAAGTGTTGCAGAAATTTTCTATATAAATGTATATACATGAATGTTGTCAATTGTTTGAGTATAAATTAAAAGAGTTAACATAGTTGTTTATATGGGTAGACATTCATTTATACATGAAATTTTTTTTTTTTATAATTAAAGAAAAAGATATTTGAATCTTACTCTTTAAGTAAATGGATCATGCATTAACCAATTAATCAAATATTCGAATGTAATTTTTACATAGAATACTTGTTTGTGATTTGGGTTGAAATTGTAAAAGCAATTCATAATTGTTTATATTTACATATATTCATTTTCACTCACTTTACGAAAAGGTAATTGCTATGAACAAAATTAAGATCATGGTTTGTTGATGTGCCTTTCCATCTTCCTATTAGGGTAGAGCTCGTAGTTATATACAAAAGTTGTTTTAACAGTGTTCAAACTATCAAACTGCTTGTAGACAAAAAACATAAGGCAGTTTGGGTGATATTTGCCAGTCAAATTAAAACATCAGTTTGTATCAAGGAATGGGTGAGGTCTCTTCAGGTGAGGTCTCTTCAGGTGAGTTTCTCTTTAATGAGAGGGTTGTTTAGGCTGATCTCCTGCATGGGATAAGATGAATAAGATCAATTTCCTATTATGTTAACAAAAAGGAAAAAATTTGACTAACAATCAGATAAATATAAAGCAAATAATAAAATGCCAAACCATTATGTAATTCAGTTTTGATGATAGAAGAATGGTCAACAATCATTGGGTAACAAAACATTTTGTATTTATAACTAAATTTTAATCAACAGGTTTTACAATTGTGTTGATCTAACATACGTTAACCAAGGTTTGAAAATTCTAATCAACTAAACCTGGCATAATTGCTCATAACTATATAGCATAAATACATCATTATAATCATCAAGTAGAAGCTGATCATATTGTAGAGGGTTAATAAAGAGAAATGAGATATTTAAGTCAGCAGTTGAATATTCATACACATTATTAAATGTCTTAAATTTGTTTAATTTACGTCCTTTTCCCAGCAACCAAACAACATCCTTTGTTCAAAAAGTCAAAATTGGCAAACCAAGCAGTGAAAACACTTTCAATTAGCAGAACAAACAAAATCAAACCTAGGCCATCTCTCAAAATCTCAACCTTCTTCACTTTTTCAACATAGAACACAAAATCAAGAAACTAACAAACCAATAAACCAAACAATACACAATCCACTTTTCGTTAGCAAAAGAACATGAGCAAACACTAAAGTTGTAGCTGTCAAAAATCTAAACTTTGTTTAGTTACATCAAATGTAACAATTCAAACAATGCACATATAATTACAATAAATGGGAACCATCACACTTGATAGCATTAAATAATTGTTTTATAAAATCAAATCATAAGTTTAATTGCAAAAGCTGAAGGAATGAGCTAAGTGCATGGTTTGATACTGAAAATGTAGTATGTATTTATTTCTTAAGCTTTTGAAAAGGTTAATTACTTGGTTTTGTGTTTCTTGGTTCGTGATTCTTCTTCTTTTTTGGTGTTGGGCTATTTCTCTGGTGTTATCTCTAGAAAAAATTTTTTAGCAATTTGACTGTTGATTGGTGATGGTGGCAGTTGTTCTTTTGGTTGTTGCATCATTAACAAAGGGGTTTTTTGATCTTAATTGACCAGTAAAACTTGGATTGTGCAACTCCTGGATTGTTAGTTCTCAAGAGTCAAATATTTTGTAGTTGTTGATCCCTGTGTTGATTGCTCTGGTGGTTAAACCTATGGTGAAAGTCCTTCTTTACTTGATCAAGGATTTTATCGATCCAGGCAATGTCATACGGTTGATAGTTTGTAGCACAACAAGCTTCGTAATGGTTGCACCAACCAATTTTTTCATTGGTTTTTTGAAAGATACCAAATCCATTTGTGTAATATGATCCTCCATTTTAAGTTTTATGCAACATCTGATATGAAAAAGGTAGAATAGAAAGAATAGTTAATGATCTAAAACCAAGCATGTGCATAATTACAGTGTGGGAATAACAAATGTAAATGGTTGGCAATTTACTTACGTTGGTCAAGGTGTCTTCTCGTCATGTTTTGTACACTAATATTTGTTAGCATATAATCTTAATGTTGATCCACATTCATTACAGGAGTTATAATACCATTTATTAAAGCAATCAATCTTAACAATTATTGCTTTGATTTTGATTTTAAAGTCTTGTAATGTGTTAATATTGTCAATAAGTATTTAAAAGTAGGTAAGTTTGTATTATAATACGCCCTACAGCCAATTGAGATTGGTCAAAACTTGGTTTCAATTATGCAACGATTTTATTCATATTGAATGATTAAAGGTTTTTTTATTAATAAAACATCAATTATAATGGGTTATAAGTCTAATTGAATGAAGTCCATAATATTAATATGTTTTGTAAAGGAATTGTAATGGGTTGTAATTATGATATCCCTATGCATCAAAGCATAATCTCTAAATAGTTCTTGATCATTTTATTATTGAGACGGGCATTAATAATTCTCAAAGATCAACACATGTTATGTTCTTCACTTGTGAAGTGAGCAACTAATCTTATAGGTTGAAGTATGGAGATACTCGAAACTAGGATGTGGGTGCTTGCCTTCGGAGAGCAAGTTCACTGAATATGACTCGACATAAAAAGTGCATTTAGTATCTCACTCTAATATCTATGCAATACTTCTTATGTGACAGTCATGTAAATACTCCTTAGACTTAAGACATCAAGTCGTTTGATATGTGGAGTGCTATGCTTTGATTTCATCCCTATGGATGCCTAACCAAAAATGTCAAATCAAAATTCTTTTGGATATAGCATAAAGCATGTGAAGGCAAATGAATGGCCAAGATAGGAATTATTACCCCAAGTGAATAAGGGAACATATCCCAACAATTCTTAGTTAATATTAACTTATTGAAGTCCTTGACCAAGGCGACTTGCAGATTATGAAAAAAAGTTTCATAAGCCTCTATTGAGATAATGATCTAACCTCAGGAATTATATAGAGGTCTATGAGAATAGACACTGCACCATGCTCTTATCATCTTTGGGATATATGATAAGGGAATGAATTACACTGAAAGACTGATCACTGAAAGATTGAGTTAAATCATCTTGACTCTTGTAACATTTAAGTGGCCATGATGCATTGCTAAATACCAATCTTGGTCTATGAAATTAAATTAATAAAAATTACTATTTAATTCTATTACCAACATGTTGGAAGCCTAATAGGTCACACACAAAAGGTGATTATTGAGATTAAATTGGAAAAGGTGATTAAGTTGGAGTTTATCAATTAAAGACTTATAAGCTTTTAGACTTAATCGATTAATTATGGACTTAATTGATTAAGAACATATATGCTTTTAGTGTTATCAATTAATGAGTTATAAGTTGTTAAGGACTTAATTAAAATTGTTTAATTAAGTTATTAGATTGCTTTGTAATCACATAAAAGTTATGTAACTAACCTAATTAGGGTTTAAATTAATCCAAGTATATAAACCTTGCTATAAGCCTAATTTTGAGAAGAAAAAAGAAAAAAAAATAGCCAACTAGTGTGTGCCACCCTTAGTGAGTACAAAGGAGAAAATCAATTTTCTTCTTGACTATTCGACCTAAGTTTTTTTTTTTTGGAGAAAAGTGTTATGAACATTACTTTGATAGCACATCATAAAGCTTAGTAATCCCACCCTAACGTAGGGTTTCTCATAATCATCATGTGGACTTTCTTCAGAGACAACACAAGAACCTCTTAGACAACTTTGGTTTGCTACAACCGAGCTAAGTTTGAAGTCAATCAAAAGGCATGTTTGGGGTTTTTGATAAGGAATCTAGCTTTCTTTATTTATAAAGGTAATGATCTCCGATCATATGCTTGCTATATGAATGCTTGAAGACAATCAAAAGACTTTTGTAGATGACTTTGGGTGGATAAAGCAGATATTGTATGTTTTGTTTGTTTCCACTACATTAGTTTATTTCCTATTGCATTGTGATGCATAGCCGACCTATCCCAACATTGGTATTAGAGCCACCTTCAAGGCTTTTAATATTCTTAACATGTTTATATGTTGATGATTAATTTTCAAAAATTTTGCTTTTTGATTCAACATCACTCTTTGAAAAACCAAATTCTAGAATGTGTTTTTAATTTTCTCAATTTTATTAAAATTTAGAGACATTTTTTATCATGATTTAGATTATGTTTACGTTATTTTAAATGATGTTTAAAGTCTTAAAAGGTTAGGATTAATTACCATTTGAGATAAATCTTTTGAAACAAGCAAAACACTAATTGGTTGTTGTGTTCTCTAATGATAGCCCATGTGTTTTGGTTTGATCCTTTTACTTTGGTTTCAGAAACTGATCAACACATTTTGGAATTTCCTTATCTTAAATTGGTTAATCAGGAGGTTCTGCAATCATTCTTAAATAGCATAAGATGCAATTTCAATCAGATTCAAAAGGATGCATGGTGATGGATGTTCAGGTGGCATGTTGGTGTTGTACTTCTTGCTAAGTTTTTGCTTAATTTCCAGTAACCACATTTTATGGAATTGTTCCACATTAGTTGCTGGATTAGTGGACAGCAAGATCATGAAACGTTCATGATCAAATTAGCTAATTTTAAGCAAGAAAATCAAAGCAAATTAAAATTTGTCCCTGCACACATAGTTTTTGACATGATTTTCAATTTTAATTGACAAGTCTTGAAAATTAATTTTGAAAAATTTCAAAATATAATTTTTATTTGAAATGTTTATTTACGGATTATTTTGGGAAAATATCATGGTCAAATATGCTGATTTCAAGCAAGAAAATTGGTGCAAATACAAATCTGTCCAGCTCACTATTTTGGCATGAATTTTAGTTTTAATTGACGAGAAACTCTTGGAAATTAATTTTGAAAAATTTCAGAGAAATTATCTTTATTAAAACATTTGATGATGATTATTTCTGAAAATTTTCATGGCCAAATAAGCTGATTTAAGCACTTAATTGTTGTAAGTTTGATAAAAATTTAGTGAGCAATTATAGCTTGGAATTCGGTTTTGAACGGCAAGATAATCGTGCAAAATTAATTTTGAAAATTTCATAATATTATCCTATTTTGAAATGTTCAAGTAAAGGATAAAATTTTGAATTTGAATTAATTTGTAAGTGGTTGGACACTTAACTAAATTAAAGAAATGTCCTTCACATGTGAAATGACACCCATGACAAAAGTTGTGCATGGTGCCGCCACACATGGATGCCACACCTCTCATTGCCATGGATATAACCGTTTTATGGAAATAGGTTGTTTGTTGGAGAAATTGGGCACTCAATGATCAGGAAGGATTTTTTTCTTAGCTAATCATTGACTTCTTAAATGTTGAAGATGCATGCCTAAAATCAAGGAGTTTAGGTGTAGGACGGAATCAATTAATTTTGAATTAATTGATATCAAATCTCCTAATTAAAATATTATTCAATAAGATTAGATAACTCCTAAATCAATAAGATTGATTGACCAATTAAAATCTAATAATGATTAGACTTTTTTAGTTAAATTTTGTGGATAATTTTTAGAAGATATCCATATAATCTTATCACAAAAATTTAATTCAAAAGGGAATTATCTTACCAAATTATCTAAATATTCTAATATGGATTAAAAGTCTTAAATGATAAGATAATTATTACAAGATAATTAAATGGATAAGGCTAAATCCTAAAGTGTTTAGGACACATAATTTATTTAAGACAACACTTCAAGTTTGATTGGGACCACATATGCAAGTCTCCTAATGACATTTTTAAAATGTTGGAATGTCTTAAATAATTATGGAACTTTCTTTAAACGTTTAGGATGGATATCTAAATTAGTAAAGTTTCCTAAATATTTTAGGATTCTAATTAAAATAAGTTTAATTAGAATGAACTACTAATCTAGATAGATTTTCAAATAAGATTTGAATTTACTAAAGTTGTTACTAGGATTAATTACTTTAGTAAATGATTTGATTAGGGTATTTTGCAAATTATGTTTTCACAAGGATATGTCGAATTATTCAAATTATGATCTTCAAATGTTGAATGATATTTTTCAAATGAAATGCAAGATCATCATCAAATGAAGCATTTTTGTATTTACTTATAAGTTCGTAATTAGATTATGAATGCATGAGGATGGTTATAGACTATAGATTTAATATGATTATGGATGAATGGTTGAATGGTTTTTTATGATAATTTTTCAAATGGAGTCTACGAACCTTATCTTATTTCTTATGTTCTGGGTTTATAAAATTCTCTTCTCATCTAACTTCCCTCAAATGTAATTTGAAGTTTCTACATTCAATTGTAATTAGAAATATTATTAGATTAGGAAAGAAATTTTGTAAATTTGAAGATGGAGATCTAAAGCGCTTTAAAGAGATAAAGGTGGACTCAAGCTATGGCATGAAGTGCTTAACATATGCAATCCCTTAGGATTTGACCAACTAGTTTCCTTTGATGGCTTAAGGAAACTAGAGTAGAAAAGTCTATAACCATTCTAATAGAACAACATGTGATAGATTTAGTTTTATGCAATATATTAAATACTATGCATGCTAATCAAATGAGACATTAATAAAACAAATAGGATGAAATCCCTCGTAAAATATTAAGTCACATGTCACGCATGATTAATTGCCTTTCACCACATAACAAGATAACTTAGCTGCTCTTTTAATTGAAGGCTTGTTAAGCACACTGAAGGTCATACTATTACACGAGTATATTTGAATTATTGGTGGGTCCTACTTAACTAGTTTCATAAAATTCGGATCCTTAGAAATTTGATTTTTATGAAACTAGAGGCAATAGTTAAGCGAAGTATGTACGATATAATTGCACAATGAATTGTCACCTAACTGAATCTAAGACTCACATAAGAGATGTGATCAATAAATTAAGTTATCTACCTAATTAGGTATATCATGGCTTGTTGAACATACTCAAGGTTATGGTATGTTGAATAGGGTCCTAACCTACTAAAAAGATCTTAAAAGAGACTCTCGTAAATGACTTTAAGTCATTTTACATATAAAATAGTGAGAGAACTATTTAAAATTCTAAAACTTTATTTTAAATAGTTTATGTATGTTATTTACCTATTGTTTTTATTTTATTTTAGTCATGCATATTTTATATATTGCAAATGTCTAATAACTTGTCACTTCGGATCATTTTGGATATAAACAAACTCACTAGTCCAAACTTCCTGGATTGGTTTCGAAGCCTCAAGACTGTCTTGAAACAAGAGAAGAAATCTTATATCCTTGACACTCACATTCCACTAATCCCTACTGATGATGCTAGTGCTAAATAATGGGAAGCGTATTAGCATTATAAGGATGATGATGAGCAAGCAGCATGCGTGATGCGAGCTAGTATGACCCTTGAGCTCCAAAGCAACATGAGCACATGGATGTTCAATCCATGATTCTTCACCTTAGAGAATTGTTTGATAAGAAAGAGTGCATTAAGAGATATGAGACCTTTAAGGAATTGTTCTGGTGCAAGATGACAAAAAGTAGTTTTGTCAGACCCCATGTACTAAAGATGATTGGACTCATTGAGAGGCTTGGACAATAGAGACTAGCAATGGATCATGAACTAAGTAAAACCTTAGTTTTGCAGTCTCTTCTTGACAGCTTCAATCAGTTCGTGTTGAACTTCTATATGAATCGATTGAAAGCCACTCTTCACAAACTTCTAAATATGCTGGACACAGTAGAGAGGTCCATCAAAAAGGATAAGGGAGCTTTACTTCTTGTTTCTTCTTCAAAGGCCTACAAGAAGCCTAAGAAAAAAGAAGCCTAAAAGGGGAAGAAGGTAAAGTTCCAAGTTAAAAAGGCAATTAAGCTTAAGGGAGGGTTCAAAAAAGACAAAAGGATTTACCATCACTACGACAAGTTTGGGCATTAAAGGAGAAATTGCAAGGAGTACATGGCTACCATTAGCCAGAATAAAAAGCTTGTATAAGTTTTTAATTCAAGTACCATTTGTTAGGATATACTACAGTATGTTATAAATATATATGATACCTTATGTTAGTTCTGATATGTATGACATATTGCAAAGACCAAAGACAAATGAGTAGGATCTTAGTTGAGGAGGTGACCACATCGATAGACTACATAGAGCATTGGATGCTACATATGGATGGTTGCACTCTAATTTATATTTATGTTTTGATTTGTTGGATAATTTAAGTAAATATTTTTAAACATTTATTGCCACGTTGATAGCTGATGAAACATTTATATTTGGCATTTAGATGTTAAAGTTTTAATGTTTCACGTTTGGAAAATATTTTGGAATAATTATGTTTTGTTTCATTATTCGCATTTCATATTTTTCCTTGCAATAAGGTTTGATCAATTACAAATTGCGATTGATATCAAATTAGTTTGATTAAAATGAATATTAATCAATTAATATTTATGATTAATTGATCAAATGGAATCAAATTGTTCGTTTAAAGATGAAATTTTCTTATGAATAAAACATAGAGATGTTTATTTAAAAGAAGAAAACAAATTCATATAGTGATATGATTTAGTCCATCATTCTCCAATACGAAAAGCCTATAATAATACTAGGTAACGATATGATTCCAAATACACATTGAGATGTATGAATGTAACATCATAGAATATTCAAAATAATTTGAATATTACTTTCACAAAGGATCTTGAAATTTAATGGGAGTATGATGACACTAAGAAAAGAGTTTAGTAGTATTACTATGTTACATTAGAATCTAAGACTTATGATTTTGCATAGAGATGCATAATCAATGTAATTAAATGTATGAGAACTTTGTGGACTTAGTAGGTTACACTGATATGTATTATTCATATGAGATGAATCCATTAAATACGATCTACATTGAGGTTTTACACCTTGTTCTATCAAAAGGGATCTAAAAAGTTAGATTTGATAGAATATACAAGTGTACATATCTCATACACATGAGGAGGTTATTAGGAGTGAATCTAATTCTTTGGTAATACACTTGCATAGGATACAATGTGTATATAAAGAAATCATAAAATTTAAATGGTAATCGAAATAACCCGAAGTGTCAAAATCATACACATATATATAAATAAAGTCATATACATTCTATTGAAGGCTCAAATAAGAGGATATTTAGATCAAATAGGAGGATAATAAACTTATATGTCGTTCATTTGGTTGCAGGTACATTAAAGACTTACTACAACATTGACCAAATATAAAAAGCGTCAAATTATTCTTTGGAACATGAACTGTTATATCTGGTATAATTCTTGAACTCACTTAATTTTCTTGTTATTCCTAATCACAAATTGGAACTAAAGGTAAGTATAGTCATTATGTTATTAAGAAACATAAATCAAAGCTCTAGACTATGCAATGAGACTAGAATTTTGGTTACACAACTAGCTCCCAATTTCATAGAAGGAAAAATAATTTTCGAATCATTTGTCAATACTGCAGTTTATATTCCAAGAATAATTATGACAATCAAACAACAAAAATGGCCATTTGTTTTCCAAAGAAAATAATTTCCAATTAGATTATCTTATAGTATGACAATCAATAAAGGTCAGGGACAAACTCTTGATATTGTTGGTTTTTATTTACCAAAACCTGTCTTCACACATAGTCAATCATAAGTAGCTTTATCTAGAGTTACATCACAACAAGGATTGAAGATCCTAATTTTGAATGAAAACAAACAACAATTGAATAAAAATTAAAATGTAGTGTACAAAAAAACCTTTCAAACTTTACATTAAGGTTAGGCATTCTTTTCTCGTACCTAATAAAGTTGTACAATCTCAATTAGTATCTATTTGCTTAAAGATCATTTTCTCTCTTACTTACAGTTTTCCTTAGTAACGGTTAACTTATAAATTTTTTTATCTACGTAATGGGTACATTCTGAGTTAAGAAAATAACTTCGAGCAAATGTCAGTCTTAAAGTTGCTGCATCAATCCAGATAATTTATGGAGGTATATACCACGTCATCCCTTTACTCTTGCCTCTTGATCTTATGTTTAAGTTACTTTTACTCTTCAATAGGTTGTCCCTTAGAACTTTCATGTTCTGAAGGTATACGATAATATCTGTTATTAGCATCTGTAATGTAATTGGTCTAAACAAGCTAATTAAATTAAAATAAATACTGAAAGAGAGGAAATATACTTGCATCAAATTTGTAGGCCAATGAACCTTCCAAAATTAGAAACATTGTCTTACTGTTGACATTTCATGCAGCAGTGTTCAGAAACTAAGGGGAAGCTTCTACAATGTGAAATATACCCTCAATATTATTTAGCCAACTACTGATTATCGATGTAATTAATCATTTTATTTGTTTTCTACCTATATTTGCTTTTTGATCATAGTGTAAAGCTTTTTCAGTATGTTGTAAAGGGATTCTCATGAGTATCATTTTAAGCTTGATGGTATATCTTCCAAGCAAGAACTGTATTTGTCAACGATAAATTATTTTATTCCATTTTATTTTTAGAATAATTTATATTTCTTTGGATTACAATGCAAAGAATATTCCATGATCATTCTATTGCCCTCTATAAAATTGATGCAAACACTACTGTTAAGCATATTGTAACCACTTTAAAAAGGAAAACTTTCAAGGTAGTAGCGTTGCTTCTTCTTCATCCCTTATTTGAACAAAGCTGATATTGTGTAATGTAAATGATGTCTAACATTTGGTAATATATTCTATAATAGAAACTTGCAGGTATTGTATAATATTTAAGTTTTTATGTGGGGAAGTCAATTGTTATCCCTTTATTTATTTCTTTATTCATTTTTACTTATTAGAAGTAAATAAAAATCAGCTTTGAAACTCTATAGTTAATATAATCATGAATTGAGCATCTGGGTGAACTTGATGCATAGGAAATAAATTTTATTTTATTTCTTTACTATTTTGTTTCGCCTTGATTAAGTCAATTTGATATAATTGTTCTTCATAAAATTAATGACAAAAGTGTTGGTTCTGTAGGAATTCTGTAGAGCAAAGGATGAACAAAGTCAAATGCTAAAGGTAATTTTTGATAATATCATCTGTAATATTATGGTTCATTGCCTACTGGTAGTCCTATTCCTACCCATGTTTTGTGAAAAGATGTGAGTTTTTGGATTGACATGCAATGAAGCAAGATAGAAAAAATTAAACAAGAATAAATTAAATTTTTGTAGTTTCACTTAGTGGGCATTTTGCTAATACATTGATTACATAATTTTAGAATCCGGTAGACTTTTTTTTACATATCTTTCGATCATCAGATTCAGATCATAAATGAAATAAAAGGATATTTTATTATGCCAATATTGACTCAATCGAATTGTTTTTTTTTAGATTTTTTCTTCATCTATTGCCTTATTTTTTATTTGATCTTATTGTTTATGCATCCTCTCATTTCGTTGAGGGTTTTGTTAATGACATGTAGTTAGGGTACAATTAGCCATTTTTCTCTTATGCTTTTCCACTGTAGTTGTAAAATATTTTTACAAGAAACATTTAAGTTATTATGTGGGGAAATTAGTTGTTTTTTCCTCATTTGTTTATTCATTTTTACTTATTAGAAGTAAAGAAAAATCAATTTTGAAAATGAATTGAGCATCTGGGTGAACTTGATGCAAAGGAAAGGAATTTTATTTTATTTCTTTACTATTTTGTTTCATCTTGATTAAGGCCATCTAATATATTTGTTCCCCATAAAATTAATGACAAAAGTATTGGTTCTATAAGAATCATATAGAACAAAAGGATGAACAAAGTCAAATGCTAAAGGTAATTGTTGATAATATCTTCTGTAATATTATGGTTCATTACCTACTGGTAGTCCTATTCCTACCCATATTTTCTAGAGAGATGTCAGTTTTTGAATTGACATGTAATAAAGCTAGATAGAAAAAATTAAACTAGAATAAATTAAAATTTTGTAATTTCACTGAATGGGCATATTGCTAATGCATCGATTACTTAATTTTAGAATCTGGTAAACTTTTTTTTAATTGATTGATTTTTTTTTCTTTTGTTGCAGAATTTTGATTTTTGGTATTGTTATTTTTTATACTTGAGATATAAAAGTATGGTTATTGTTCTTATTTTTTATGTTTCAATGTGCAATTTGATATTATTATTATTTTTTGTTTGATACTGAATGATCTAATGAGTTGATTAAGTAATTACTTCAAAGTTGAATTTTGGAGTTCATATTTGTATTTTTGGTTGGGTTTGGTGAAATGGGTCATTGCGTTAATGTTTCATTGTTATTGGAAAACTCTGACCAGCCAACAAAAAGATAAAAGAGATACGGTTAATAGTCAAAATTTCCCTTGAATCTTAAGCATGAAAACTGACCCTAAATAACAGCGATCATAGGAAATTTATTTGCATCTTTGAATAAATAATAATTGTTATCTTGTTGCACAACATAATGCAATAAATTTGATGGTTCAAAGAGAATTTCTAACATTTTCCTTTCTGTAATAGCATTAGGGCAACAAATCTACACTCTAAGAAGTTACCTCTAGCTTGAAGTTCATAAATATATTTACTTTTTTAGCCATAAAAACTAGCGAAAGCTTCAATGACTCAGGCAAGTAACCTTTTGGTATAGAAGGATCTATATGCATTTTCTTATTAAGAGTTAGCAGCAGCTGCATTGAGATAGAAAACAAGGAATGAGCAACATAAATATAACAACTTAACTAAATCCATGCCATCTCTATCAAAAGTAAAAGAGATCTTTTGAATAAGATTCTTACATTTGAAATATACATGCCTAGCAACCATAACTAGCAAAAAAGTAGAATAGCTAATGCATATTTATATTAAAGAGATATTGTTTATATTTTTAAAGCTTACCTTTATAGCTATATTAATCGTAAAATTGTAGATTATTTTTGGTTCAAAAAGTAATTTTATTTTTTGTTTAAAAATTACATAAATTAATTGTTTAACTTTCAATTATGTGTGGTACTTTTATAGGAATTAATGTATTACATCAGAATATATTACATAGTTACAATGTCAAAAGAAGGTCCAAAAAAAAAAAGACATGAACAAAATAATCATTGTTTAAACTATAGTAGCGATTTTAACCATATAATTTATGATGTACTTATTTTGATAATCAATCTTTGTTGTTTTCTATGGAACAAAGTCTTGTATTGAGGAAAAAGGTTTCTCAAGTATTCCATTTTCTTATAAACTCTTAGACATTGTTGCATTAAACTGTAGAAGATAGAATAAGTTATATTTTCTATATTTTTCTGGCTATACCATCTTTCTCACATTAATATCAAATGTTAATAGTGTGCAATCTCCTTGACAGATAAATCAACTTCCTCCAAAGATTGTGAAATATTTTACAAATTCAAATGCTGTTAAACCATCAGATATGGAACTCTTTACCCATTTGTCGAGTTAGTATTGCCCTTACCATATGGTGATAATAGACATGAGAAATTAGGTAACAAACAGTTTTTGACTTAACTTAGCAAATGGATTCTCCATAAAATAGGTCATCTTAAGGTAGATCACAATATGTAAGATGAAACTTCTTTTTACTGTTCATTACCCTAACAGTTATTACAAATTGTGTAGAGAATTAAAAAGTTAATATAATTCACAAAGTTTGCCAAGGAAAGGTTTGTAAGAAAAAGATATCAACTAACAATGTTCAATAGCTTCAAACATTTCTAAAATATCAGTTTCTTTCTAGTACATATTCAAATATAAAAAAAACAATAAGATTGATAGTTGATTTGTATACCTAAGAAACAACATTTACTAAATGTCATCATTAAATTTTTCCAAATTCTTTAGTTTGCTTTTATTTATTTTAGTAAAAAATACTAAAAAATAATAATTTCTAACTTTTAATACCTAGAGGATAGATTCATTTAATATTTATTAATTATAATTTAATATTATTTTTTGTTTCTATCTTCTTATTTTGCATGACCCTGAATTCATAATATTTAGACATCTTTTTATACATGAATGTTTAAATTCTAATAAATATCCATTCAATTTATTGAACAAAATTAAAAAGTCAAGAAGGTCTACTCAATTCTCAGTATGCATAGTGTTAGGAGGAAAAACAAGAGTGCTTTTATTCTCTATCATAAAAAAATTATTTACAGTAGCCTATATATATAAATATCCATGTTAACCCTAAAACAACCCTAAAATAAGAAGTTATCACAAATATAGAAAGCATAATATTAGGTTTTAAAAATCAAACGTAAAAATATAATAATTCCTAAAATTATTCCTAAAAGATCTCTACCAAACACCAGTCAACACTCCCCCTCAAGTTGATGTATAGATGTCACACATGCCCAACTTGCAAACTAAAGTATGAAATGGTTTGCTACTAAGTCCCTTAGTAAACACATCAGCTAGTTGTTTTTCTAAGGTCACATGAGAAACCTTCAAAAAACAATCTATTAGTTTTTCTTTTATGAAATGCCTATCAATCTCTATATGCTTTGTTTGATCATGTTGAATCGGATTGTGACTATACTAATAGGAGCCTTATTATCACAGAACAAGGATAGACATTTTCCTTCTGACAATCGCAATACTTCCGTTACTTTCTACAGCCATAGTAATTCATAAACACCTTGTGCCATAGCTCTATATTCTGCTTCTGCACTTGACTGAGCTACCACATTCTGTTTTTTGCTCCTCTAAGAAACTAAATTTTCACTTATAAATGTGCAATAACTAGATGTTGACCTCCTATTATCAGGTGATCCAGCCCAATTTGCATATGTAAAAGCTTCTATCTTTACGTAACCATATTTAGAGAAGAGGAGTCCCTTTCCAGGTGCAGATTTTAGGTATCTTAAAATGCGAAAAATAGCCTCTAGATGAGAATCTCGAGGGTCATGCATATTTTGACTTACCAAACTTACGGCATAGGCTATGTCTGGTTTAGTGTGTGAGAGATAGATAAATCTCCCAACCAACCTTTGATATCGGCCTAAATCAATTGACTTACCAACTCTTGCTTGTAATTTATGATTAGCTTCAATAGGAGAGTCTGCAGGTTTACATCCTAACATACCAGTTTCTTCAAAAAGATCCAAAATATATTTCCTTTGAGAAATAAAGATTCCCTTATCAAATCTAGCAATCTCTATTCCAAAAAAATATAGCAACTTACCCAAATCTTTAATCTTAAACTCATGGGCTAAAAGTTTTCTGAGTTAAGCAATCTCCTTCTTATCATCCCCAGTCACAACTATATCATCAACATAAACAATAAGTAATGTGATCTTACCATTACAGTGTTTAATAAACAAGGTATAACATTGCTTTGATGATATCCAAATGAGATCATGGCCTTACCGAACCTATCGAACCAGACCTTGGGTGATTGCTTCAAACCATATAATGCTTTCTTTAATCTGTAAACCTTCCCTTTAGTCTTCTCATCATCAAATCCTGGAGGAATTTCCATACACACCTTTTATTCCAAGTCTCCATGTAGGAAGGCATTCTTGTCATCAAACTATTGTAAGTCTCAATCAAGCTTAACTGCACATGATAATATGATTATGATAGTATTCATTTTTGCAACAGGAGCAAACGTCTCTTGATAGTCCACCCCATAGGTCTGAGTGAAGCCCTTTGCCATTAATCTAGCTTTGTACCTTTCAACTGAATCGTTTGTTTTATGTTTCACTATAAACACTCATTTGCATCCAATTAGTTTCTTTCCCAATGGGGGAGTAACAAGTTCCCAAGTCTCATTTTTTGCCGAAGCCTTCATCTTTTCAACCATTGCCTCTTTCCATTTTGGATCATGATATGCTTCTTGCTAACCTTGTGGAATAAAAATGGAGGAAACAGACAATACAAAGGCTCTATAGGAAAGAGACAGAATCATAGGAAATAAAGTTAGAAATAGGATGTTTAGTACAAATTTTGACTCCTTTTCTAATAGTAGTAGGAACATCAAGATCATTAGCAATGGGATTAGAATTAGGGTAATCATAAGGTAAAAAAGACTTACCATATGTATTTTCAGGGACTGAACTCAAAGATGGTGCTTAACAAGGTACAACATGCTTGATGGCTTTATCTGTCTTGTCCCATCATGTGTAGGTTTTCAAATCTAGCTTATCTAATCGCCCAGTTTTAAGCTGTTCCTTGACATCACTAGGATTTTCACTAAAAAAATGTATAGGGGTAAGTGCTATCACCTCTACTTCTTCCTCCTTATTCTTTCCCTGAAGAGGTGACTAAGGTGCATGAAAATAAAGCTCAAACTCCCTAAAAGTAACATCCATACTTATAAAGCACTTTCTCAAGGGTGGATGATAACATTTATATCCCTTTTGAGTTTCAGAGTATCCAACAAACACACATTTAAGGGCCCTAGGTTCTAACTTACCTACATTCCTCTTGTGAACAAAACATACACATCCAAAATTTTTTTGAGGAATAGTATATGAATTACTACCTTGTAAAACTTCTAAAGGACTCTTAAAGTTAAATGTTTTTAGGGGCATTCCGTTAATAATGTATGCGACTGAAAGTACTGCATCGCCCCAATAAACCTTTGGAACATTCATAGTAAACATGAGAGATCGAGCCACTTCTAATAGGTGCATGTTTTTCTTTTCAGACACTCCATATTGTGCACTAGTGTCTACACAACTAGTTTGGTGTAATATTCTATTAGAATCTAGATATGCCTTAAACACACCATCCATGTATTCTGTACCATTGTCAGTTCTCGGAATCTTAACCTTGGCATCAAATTGTGTACAAATCATTTTGTGAAATAGTTGAAAACAAGAAAAAACCTCATTCTTTACTTTTATCTAATAACCCCAAGTTAATCTAGTACAACAATCGATAAAGGTAACAAACCATCAATAATCGGATAGAGAAACTGTTCGACTAGGTCCCCATACATCAAAATGAATAGTTGTAAAAGGAGCTGAACTATTATTATTAGTTAAAGGATAAGAATGTCTGCTGTGTTTAGCAAATTTACAAGCGCCACAAAATAATAAATCCAACTTGCATTGTTTAAACAAACTAGAATATAATTTTTCTAAAACAGAAAAAGATAGGCGTCCTAATCGTCTATGCCATTGGATTATTTCTTGGTTAATATTCATAGAGTCTCCTAATAGGGCTTAAGTTATACCAAGAATCAAGTTACTACAACCTTCCTTTAGTAGATACAAGTCATCTTGCAATCTACCAAAGCCAATCGTTCTCCTTGTTTTCAGGTCTTGAAAAACACAATGAGTTGGAAAGAATTCAATTTTGCAATCAAGTGATTTAGTAATTGAACTAATAGATAAAAGGCTAATAGGAAGACTAGGAACATGAAGAATCGAAGATAGATTAATGGTGGGAGTACATTTAACAGAACCTGTTCCAGATATAAATGCTAAAGATCCATCTGCTATACGGACTTTATCATTGTCTAAACACGGAGAATAAGTTGAGAATTTATTAGAAGAGCCTGTCATATATTTGTTTTCTCTAGAATCTATAATCCATGAATCATTATGAGTATCAAGATTGCAAGAAAAACAATACCTGTTTTGACAAAATTAAAGGAAGCAATTGTGGTTGATTGAGAATTAAGCTAAGACAAAAGACACCTTAAGGTTTGTACTTCTTCATTGGAAAGACTCAGTATTAGTTGTCTATTTAGGTATTTCTACTGCTTCGGATAGATTTGCTTGTGGTCTTGTTGAGCCCATCCATTTACCTCCACGACCCTTAGTTGGTCGACCATTCAGCTTCCAACAAGTCTCCTTAGTATGCCTTAGCTTCCCACAATTATCACAGTGTAAATGATCCTTGTCTGATGGATCTTGGTTACTAACTTTCAGTTGTTCATGAAAAGAATTTGCAATTAACCGTGCCTTGTCTACTGAAACTGTGTGTATCATGGCACTTCTTCGACTTTCTTCTTGCTGCACATATGAATAAGTTTGCCTTAATGAAGGCAAAGGATCCTTACCAAGTACCTAAACCCGTATTTGATCATATTCCATATTTAAACTAGCAAGAAAATCATATATGCGTTCTTTTTCCACTAATTTCTGGAATTTGGCTGCATCTACAAAACATGCTGCTTGGAAATCTTGGTAATAGTCGAGTTCCTACCGTAAACCACTCAATTTAACAAAGTATTGAGCAATAGTCATCTCACATTGTTTCGTCTCATGCACTTTATTTCGCAATTCATAAATTTGTGCATCATTGCCCACGTGAGAATAGGTTTGAGAGGCTGCATTCTGAATCTTAGATGCAGTATTCAGCAACAGATAACCTCAGGCAATTTAAGGTTGCATGGAATTAATGAGCCATGACATTACAAGAAATTTTTCAGATTCCCACTAGTTATAGGTGGGACTGGTGACGTTTGGCTTTTGTTTATCTCCAGTAACATATCCTTTCAGACCTCTAGCTTAGATGAACAATAGACAAGATCTTGACCACGCAAGATAATTAGTTCCATCTAGCTTTACGAGACTAATTTGTAATGAGGGATTCTCATCGATCAAACGAACCTTATTTTCAGTAGTTATTTTCTTCTCATCAGCCATGATTTGAAACACCAGTCAAGCAACACTTCTGGCGACTATCAAGAGTAGCAGACAAGATTCCCTTACTGTCGAACAATAAATATGGCTTCTTGAGTCGGTAGAAGCTCTGATACCATGTTGAGAGGAAAAACAAGAGAGTTTTTTATTTTCTGTCATAAAAAAAATTATTTACAGCAGCTTATATATATATATATATATCCATGTTAACCCTAAAACAAGAAGTTATCACAAATATAGAAAGCATAATATTAGGCGCTAAAAATCAGACACAAAATACAATAATTTCTAAAATTATTCCTAAAAAATCTCTACCAAACACTAGTCAACACATAACATACAGTCATCATTAAATAAACAAATACACTAAATTTGATAACCTTTAACCATTCATTTTATATACAAAAGACAAATATTACTAGAAATTAGTACTTATTTTATATTGATAAGATCTTTACATTATATTATTACCCTACATTTTATAACCATTTATCTTAATTGGCCAACAGTACAAATTATATACTCTTTTATTTCTTAATATTTTACTATACATCTAACGATCTTTGTATAATCAACTTATTATAAAAATCATTTACATAATCGTTTCAAAATTTAACTTCTTTGCATTACATCATTTGCTCTTACTATATTTACATTATGCATTGGTGGATTAATCTTATTAAAGTTTGCCACAACAGGTAAAAATGGACCAACAATATCTATGTGACTTGGAATTGTACAAACCATCAAAAATAGTTAAAGTGAAGGTCATAGAATCTAGCAATCAACAACACTAGATAATCTACAAACACTTTTGAGCTTTGATTTCATAGTTGTTGACATCAAGGTAACTTATTAAAGATAAAAACCTTTACTTAAATGTTTCTTACTATATACATTTTAAAAATATACTGAAATGCAACTTTATTGTATTTATCTTTAATAGAAAAAAATGTAATGTAAATAATGATTAGAAGTTCAAATGCACAACAATTCAAATCTATATTGAAAGAAGGCTTTGTATACTTGATTGACAAATTTCAGGATATGAAAAGCAAAAACAACTACAATGCTTTGCCTGGCGATTTGATTATCATATTTTCACAAATAACAGAAGTGAAGCAAGTTTATGAAAATGTAATTGCATATCCTACAAATCATTTTAATTTTACAGAGTACACCATAGTTCGTGACAAGATACACCAAAATAATAAAAAAAGTGTCTTGATAGGTATTAAAAGAAAATATCCTTCATAATTAAATTGCATTCAATCATTTAACTTTTAACTTTTATACTATGTTGTTTCAATAACAAAATTGTAGATCTCATTGGAATGCTGACAACAATAACTTTTGTAAACAAAATCCAACTAAATCACAAAAGCACTCATGTTCTTAAAAGAGACATGTATTTACAAAATCTTAGGTAATTACTATGATGAATATATAATTCATTTTTACATCAATATTTCTACATGTAGAGATAGACATTTTAATATAAATACACTACTTAACATACCATATTTCTTTTGTTAAAAACTTTTTACAGTAGCAATACAATCAAAGATGTATTATATGGAGAGTTGGCATTGGAAATAAATGAAGACCAAATACTTCGAAATATGCTAAATATTGTTCTTGCTATTGTTAGATTGATGATCAAGATTTATATGCATAAGTTGATCATTATAAATGTTTTTAACAGTAACAACAACTATTTACCATAAAAAACTATGGTTATTTAACTAATTACATTTTGTAGGATCATAGTACGCATCTTCCTGTTCTACAACCAAAATTCATATTGATCCTATTATTCCTCAAGTAGAAGAACTAAAGGCCAGGTAATGTCGTACAAACTAAACAATTACATTATCTAATTTAAAATGACCTTGAAAGCATCCTACTTATCACTAACAAAAAAAAATTACAAGTTCTAACATAAACCAATTGAAACCCAACTGTAAAAAATGGAAGAGAGAAATCCCCTACAAATTACTCAACCAACTCCAATCTAAAAAGCAACAATTGGAGACCTACTGGCAATGAAACCAAGGAAAACAATGGTAAAAATCTAACTGTGTATATTACTATTTTTTTAGCAACAAAGATTACATGTAATCATTTATGAAAAAAATACAACTCTTAACTACAAAAACATGAATTACCAACTATAACATTAAATTAAATCAATTTGTTATACTATCAAGATTAACAATAACATTTACATCCTCCTACAGAATAAAAAGTTTGAAGTCACAGTAACGATGTTAATATATAAGCACCAAATGGATGATACTACAATGCATGCAACGAATGTACAAAATGATTGAAATATTTATCTAACAGATTTTGGTGCAGCATGATGAAAAAGTACTGGTACTAATGTAAAAAACCTAAATTTCATTATCAAATTTCCAAACAAATTATTATTCTACAACATAGCAATAATAATATTTTTTTCTATTTCTAACAGGATGATTTTGGAGTTAACAATACAAGATACAACTGTTGAAATTCAACTATTGGTCTTTGGTTAGCAGGCAGAAAAGTTGATTGGAGCAACCTTGGCAGAGCTTGCTGCCATCAAGGAAATTGACAAAATGATTCTTCCAGCTCTTGTCAAAACTTTGATGAACATAGAGAGAACATTCAGGGTAGAACTAACAGCAAAAGCTATTGATCATGGATTGTTGAAATTCAAGGTTTTTGACTGCAACACTATCAAAGAAACCTTGCTTGATCGTTGGGAAGTAGAAAACGATACAACTAGAAATACTACTCTCGCTTTAGCAACTGAAAACCCACAACTCACAATTGAAAAGTTTGAAATTGAAGTGTCTTTATTACCAATAGATTCACAAATAACAAAGAAATTAATCCTAAAAGAATCACTAGCGAAATATTCGAAAATCATGTATGTTAATTAAATTACTGTATGTCGTAACGTGCGGGTCCAGGAACCCGTCCGCCAGACGCGGGCGAAAATTAAAATCAGTTAGGGAGTCGCCACCAATCTTTTTTATCTAGGTATGATTGGTCACCTATTAACCCAATCCTAATCGACGAAGTCCTAAATTAATTTTAGATTCGTCGAAAGAACGAGAACTGGTCCACATTTTTAGAGATGGGTTCGGGAGTGCGGTTACGTGCGGAGAAAGTTTAGCATCTCCGTGGCTCCCGTTCCATGAACAGTACCATTTAATCTTAAGTTATCTTAATATAGCCTTTTCTTAATTTAATCCCTACTTTATTAATTAAATTTTTATTAAATTGACAGACTGAGTTTTTATTTGGTTTTACGTATGCACATGATGCAAGCGTAAAATGATGTCATGACTTGTTTATTTTAAATAATGGAGTCGGTAATCTTTTATTGAAAAATTATTCGAAGACCATCCCAACGCTTTGGTGAAGTCTCGAAATTCTCCTCACCTAGAGATATCCCCGGAAGAACTCGTCTCTACGAGCTCTTCGGGGAAATCCCATCATCGGGATTCCCGCGCCAT
>NC_030859.1:18359178-18446619 GCF_000208745.1 Theobroma cacao
AAAATTCCTAGACTTAATCTAGGCTCGACCTATCTCACAACAGGTTCGATTTAAACAAAATTGAAATTCTTAGACTTAATCTAGGCTCAACCTATCTCACAACAAGTTCGATTTAAACAAAATTGAAACTCCTAGACTTAATCTAGGCTCGATCTATCTCACAACAGGTTCGATTTAAACAAAATTAAAATTCCTAGACTTAATCTAGGCTCGACCTATCTCACAACAGGTTCGATTTAAACAAAATTAATGATAACTTAATTGGATTAACATAAAATGAAAAAGACTCAAATCTTTTCGTCGAAGTTTTTCAATCTCAACCCTTTAGGTCAAGTGAATTTCGACCCTCAAAACTTGAGACATGAATTAATTTTGATTCTTGTCGTGTGCGTGGCTAGGCATGTATGCATGATTGACATGATAGAATGATTTTCATGTTTATGATTCATTAAGGTTCCAAGACCTTCTCGCTTCATCCGATTTTTCACTGCAACTTTCGATCTTCTTTGCCTATTTTCTTTCCTCCTGTAGAATTCAGGTAACTCCAGACTTTCTCTAAGTACCCTTTCTTTTGACATCTGACTTTGCCTTAGGTTCAGGGCTCTGCCATTCCTTTTTTCATCATTAAGTCTTTTGCTGAACAATGAGTGTAACTTCTTGCTTAATTAGTTTATTTCTTTTACCAATTATCATTCATTTCTATGACAATCACTATGTGAATCATGGGATGGTAAATAACGAAAGGGTTAAAATAAAGAGGCGAAGAAGAATTTCATATATGAGGAATCAAATAGTTCAAGGTAAACAGAATTTACAGGGCAAACATTAGATCTTTAAGTAATGAACACTCAGATCACTAAGAGAAAACAATTTGATATTCGACTTCAAGAATTGTCCTTGATTGATGCTTTGAGCAAATCAGTAGGTTGCAGACTCCTTAACTTCCCCTATTTTGTGAAATTGTGGAGCTCCATTCATTGTGTATTTCTACCTCCATTTTGTGTTCTCTTTAGACTGACATCCTCAAATTTCATTCTAACTTCCTGCTTTTCGGCCTCAAGTCGCCCTTTTCGGGTTTTCAGCATGAGCCTCCTCTTTTAGGTACGAGCTGCCCTTTTCGGGATTTCAACACGAACTCTTTCAGTTTTTTTTTTAAGCATAATACTTCTTCACCGCATCCGCATTTATCGGATTAAGCATATCTCCCCCATCCATGTCAGCCAAAATCAAAGCTCCTCCTGAAAAAGCCTTCTTTATCACGTATGGCCCTTCCCAATTCGGCATCCACTTTCCCCGAAAATCAGTTTGATTAGGGAGTATTCTCTTAAGAACCAACTCTCTTTCTCGGAATTGCTTGGGATGAACTTTTTTCTCGTATGCTCGCATCATCCTTCGTTGGTACATCTGGCCATGACAAAGAGCCGCAAGCCGTTTCTCCTCAATCAGATTCAATTGCTCGTAGCGAGAGCGGACCCATTCAGCATCTTCCAATTCTGTTTGTATCAACACCCTCAATGATGGAATTTCTACTTCAACAGGTAGAACTGCTTCTGTATTGTATACTAATGAGTACGGAGTTGCCCCGGTGGAGGTACGCACAGAAGTTCGATATGCATGCAAGGCAAAAGGAAGTTTCTCATGCCAGTCTTTATAAACTTCAGTCGTCTTTTCGATAATCTTTTTGATATTTTTGTTGGCTGCCTCTACCGCTCCATTCATCTTCGGACGGTAAGTTGTTGAATTATGATGTTTGATCTTGAATTTAGTGCAAACCTCTTTCACCATCGCACAATTCAAATTGCTTGCATTATCAGTAATGATCCTTTCCGGCAGCCCATACCGACATATGATCTCCTTTTGGATGAACTTGCACACCACCTTTTGTGTCACATTAGCATAGAAAGCTGCTTCTACCCATTTCGTGAAATAATCAATGGCCACCAACATGAATCGATGTCCATTAGAGGCTTTTGGCGTAATAAGTCCAATCACATCCATTCCCCACATTGAAAATGGCCAAGGTGTCGTGAAAACGTGCAATGGGGCTGGTGGAGCATGGATTCTATCAGCGTATACTTGACACTTGTGGCATTTCGAGCAAAGTTTATGCAGTCTGATTCCAATGTCAACCAATAGTAATCAGCTCTCATAATTTGTCTAGCCAACATATGTCCATTAGCATGAGCTCCACAAGTTCCTTCGTGGATTTCTTTCATTATTTTGTTGGCTTCAGCAACATCCACACATCTCAAGAGTACTTGATCTCGACTCCTTTTGTAGAGCACTTCTCCACTAAGGAAGAAACCCATTGCTAATCTCCTAAGAGTTCGCTTGTCATTGTCCGTGACATTCTCAGGATATGCCTGGTGCTTGATGTATTGCATGATATCATGATACCACGGCTTACCATCAACTTCTTCTTCAACATTGAAGTAGTGTGCGGAGACTTCACGGACTTTTAAATCAAAAGGGCGTACATCAGCCGCCTCTTTTATTTTGAACATCGCTGCGAGGGTGGCCAAAGCATCAGCAATCTGATTCTCTTCTCGAGGCAAATGGTTGAAGCTGATTTCTTTGAACTGTTTGCTTAATTCTGTAACCAACTTTTTATATGGAACTAGTTTAGAATCTCTAGTTTCCCATTCGCCTCTCATTTGACATATCACTAAAGCCGAATCTCCGTAAACATCTATTGCGTCAGCCTTCATCTCAATTGCTACTTGTAATCCCATTACCAACGCCTCATACTGCGCCATATTGTTAGTACAATTGAAATTCAATCTCGCCGTGGTTGGATAGTACTTTCCATTTGGAGAAATCAATACTGCCCCAATTTCGTGCCCCAAAGCATTGGATGCTCCATCAAAATACATCTTCCATAGATTAAGTTCATTGGGACCATTATTTTCTATGTGCAAGACGGCCTTCAAATCTTCATCTGGAAAATTGAAACTTACAGATTCATAATCCTTATTAGCTCGATCTGCAAGGAAATCAGCGATGGCGCTCCCTTTGATTGATTTTTGGGACACATACACAATGTCATACTTAGACAATAGCACTTGCCATCGAGCTATTCTTCCGGACAGGCAGGGTTTTTCAAAAATATACTTGATGGGATCTAATTTCGCCACCAACCATGTTGTGTGATACAACATATACTGTCGGAGTCTCTTGGCGGTCCATGCTAGCGCACAACACATCTTTTCGAGCGCAGAATATTTGGACTCATACTCTATGAATTTCTTGCTCAATTAATATATGCCCTGTTCTTTCTTCCCAGTTTCGTCATGTTGTCCCAATACGCATCCCATAGAATTCTTGTTCACAGTCAAATACAAAAATAAGAGGTTTTTCGACCGTCGGTGGCACCAACACCGGTGGATTTGTGAGATATTCTTTGATTTTATCAAAGGCTATTTGACATTCTTCATTCCACTCTCCTGAGTCTCGTTTTCGAAGCAGCTTGAAGATTGGATCGCATTTATAGGTGAGCTGGGATATAAATCAAGCAATGTAATTCAACCTCCCTAAAAATCCTCTCACTTCTTTTTGCGTGTTGAGAGGTGGTAGCTCTTGAATAGCTCGTATTTTATCCGGGTCTACTTCAATTCCTTTTTCACTTACTATGAACCCCAACAATTTCCCAGAGGTTACACCGAAAGTGCATTTTGCAGGATTCAACTTGAGCTGAAATTTTCGCAATCTCTCGAACAGTTTCTTGAGATTGACATTATGATCCCTTTCTGTATGAGCTTTTGCAATCATGTCATCCACATATACCTCTATCTTTTTATGCATCATATCGTGGAACAAAGCTACCATTGCCCTTTGGTAAGTGGCGCCTGCATTCTTCAATCCAAATGGCATTACTTTGTAACAAAACGTTCCCCACATGGTCACGAACGTTGTTTTTTCCATATCTTCGGGTGCCATCTTAATCTGATTGTAACCAGAAAAGCCATCCATGAATGAGAACAAAGCATGTTTTGCTGTGTTGTCCACAAGAGTATCAATATGTGGCAAAGGGAAGCTATCCTTCGGACTCGCTCTGTTCAAATCCCTATAATCGACGCACATTCGAACTTTTCCATCCTTCTTAGGAACTGGAACTATATTAGCCACCCATTCAGGGTACTTAGCCACCTCTAAAAATCCAACATCGAATTGCTTTTTTACTTCCTCTTTAATCTTCAGCAACATTTCTGGCTTCATCCTTCTCAACTTCTGTTTAATAGGCTTGCAATCTGGTTCCAAAGGTAACTTGTGAACATGTCAGTATTTAGACCTGACATGTCCTGATATGACCAAGCAAACACGTCCACATATTCACGGAGTAATTCTTCTAGCTTTTGCCGTTCGTCAGATGACAGCGAGGTGCCAATCTTAACCTCTTTCTTCTCTTCCCCATTTCCGAGGTTAATCATTTCTGTGAGTTCCTGATGAGGTAAAATCTCTTTTTTTTCCTGTTCCAACATTCTCGACAAATAAGGGGGTAAGCTATAGTCATCCACCTCCCTTTCATTTTTCAATTCATCAATGTTCGGAATCATCTCAAAATCGATATTCAAATCGTTGTCTAGATTGTCTTCGTGTTCATTATTTAAAGACCTGCAAACAAGTAAAGTTGGACGCGTGTATGGGCAAGTATTTATTGGCTAAAAGAATAGATGAAAGGAAATATGCAAAAAGATAGATGAATTATGAAACACATCATGCATTATCATTTATTTAAATGATGAAGGTAACAGAAAGCCCTACTTAAACAAGAAATTACTCTTAACACCCTTGGGCATAGGCATTTAGATAAAATTATTCATTACATTTCGGAAGACTTAAAGATGATGGGCAGTTTCGTGGCTGTCCAATTGCTTAGCTCCTCTCCTAGCAGTACTGGATACACCATAGGGATCTTCTCATTAGGTTCTTCATCTCTGATCATATAGATTGATAGCTCATCAAATATCCGTAGAACCTGATTGACCTTTGTTGGTGCTTCGAGATGAATAAAACCTGCAGAGTGGAAAGTCTCATATAAGTGTGGGATTGTCCGTTCCTCAAATTCTTCTTCCTTTCCCTCAAGTTGAGCCATCCTTTTAATCTTCTTTCGAGCTGTCAGTTTCCTTCTTTCTTCTTTGGTAGGCTTGTATCCCAAACCAAATCTTTCTTCATTCTTTATTGGAGTCAGAGGATGGTTAATTCCTTGTAAATTCTTTCCTAACCCCAAACCGGCACGACATCCTTTACCCACTGTCTGCTTAACCCCCATTTTAGTTGCTACTGACAAACGAGGAGTCGATATCACTTCTCTTTCCCCCACATAAGTAGCATTAACAAATTCAAAAGATCTAAAGAAGCATTCTGGGACTTCTTCTGTCGCCTCTACATAGGGAGCAGATGATGGTTGAATAGCCAGTATGTCTTCCTCCGCAGATACACTTATCAGTTGGCCCTCAGCTATGAATTTAACTTTTTGATGAAGGGAAGATGGTATGGCTCCCGCCATATGAATCCATGGACGCCCTAACAAGCAATTGTATGACGGGGCAATGTCCATGACTTGAAATTGGACCTCAAAAATGCAAGGGCTAATTTTTATCGGTAGTTCAATGTCCCCTACCACCTCCCTTGTGGTCCCGTCGAAGGCCCTCACAACCATGCGACTGGTTCTCATATAAGACGCATCTATTGGCAACTTGATTAAAGTAGAGCGAGGCATGACAGTTAATGCTGAACCATTGTCAACCAAGACCCTAGGTACGACATGGTCCTTGCATTTGATGGTAATGTGCAGAGCTTTGTTACTTCCTCGACCACCCGATGGGATTTCTTCATCATTAAAGGCAATGAAGTTCCCCACTGTAATGTTTCCCACAATGTGGTTTAGCTTTTCCACTAATATATCTTGTGCCACATAAGCTTGGTTCAAGACTTTGAGCAGTGCGTTCCTGTGTGCTTTCGAATTCAATAGTAAGGACAACAGCGAGATGCGAGCAGGCATCTTGGTTAATTGTTCTACCACGCTGTATTCACTGTGTTTGATAAACTTGAAAAATTCACCCGTTTCTTTCTCGATAACAGGATTTTTGACCTCATCGTTCGGAGCAACTACAGATTCGACAACTTGGTCCTTGGAAAAGGTATCTGCTTTCTTCAGGCCTCCCTCTCCCTGTGCAAGTTTCCCTTTTTCCACTTTTTCTACTATCTTAGGGGAATAACATCGCCCACTTCGCATTATACCCCCTACTCCAGTTAGATCTTCAAAAGATGCTTGGGGGGCGGATGAAGCTGTGCCCAAAATATTACACTCATAATTCCATGGGACAGCCTTATCGCTCTTGTAAGGGAACGGGTTGGGGACTTCGATGGTAATACCACTTCTAAACATAGTAGGGGTTGTATCATTCATCGGGCTCCTGTTTTCTTCATAGAAGATGGTGAGAGGTTTAGGTTTGTTCGCCCCGAATGAACTTGATGCCACTTCAGCTGGGGTGTCTCCATTTATGGTTCCGACCAAATTCTCTTCGACTTCTTCATAAAACTCAATTACCGATGAATCCATCAATTCTTGCAACTTACGATGAAAGCTATCGCAATTTTGAATGGAATGCTCAATTGCCCCCATATGAAATTTACAAGAATAAGCGAGATCATGCCCCAATTCCTTTGTGTCAATGGGTTCTAGAGTGATGGCATTTATCTTGGACAATGCCTCAAACACTTTATCCATTGGCGTTTGAATCTCATCAATACTCTTTTTCACTCTTCGAATCATCCTTTCATGTATGGCATTCACAGTCGGTCTTCCATGATTAGGTAAAGGATTCCCATCAACACTTGAACTGTCTTTTTTGGTAAAATTTAAAAGTCCTGCCTTGATGAACGCTTGAACTTTATGTTTTAAAGCAGTACAATTCTCGGTGGAGTGCCCTTAAATTCCAAAATGGTAATCACAATGCGCATTCGGGTCATACCATTTCGGGAAAGGTGGTCGGAGTGGTTCTAAAGGGGTTCGAGCAAGGAGTCGATTTTTTATGAGTTGTGGCAGCAATGTAGCGTAAGGGACTGAAATAGGATCAAACTTTGGTCTTTCTAGGGTAGTTTTAGGTCCTCTTTGACCATGTCCAGGATTATTGGTTGAAGCTACCGGTCTTGGTGGTGGAGTTTGTGGAAGAACATTGGTCTGAAAGGTTGGTTGCGGGGCAGGTTGGTACACATATGGGTTTTGTGTGATGTTGCCTATGTTCGGATAGAAGGGTTGGTATGGGGGGTACGGGTAATATGGGTTAAAGTTATGGGCTTGTTGGTTGTCGTGAGCGACTGCTTGCACGTCCCCTTCTTTTTTCCTGGGCGTATTCCCTTTCTTTGAGCTGGTAATTTCATGCCCTTCAATTTTTCCACTTTTGATAGCTCATTCTATTATTTCTCCCGATAAGACCAAATCTGCAAAGTTTCTCGTGGCATTACCGATCAAGCGCTCATAGAATGGAGCTCGGAGTGTGTTTATGAACAACACAGTCATCTCTTTATCAGTGAGAGGTGGTTGTACTTGCGCTGCTGTATCTCTCCACCTTTGGGCATATTCCTTGAAGTTCTCGCTTTGCTTCTTTTCTATAGTCTGCAATGACAACCGATCAGGAGCTAATTCAGCCACATGCTTGTATTGGGCTATGAAGGCTCTTGCTAAGTCTTTTCAAGTCTTAATACGATTTCGATCTAGCTGTACGTACCACCGAGCAGCTGACCCAGTCAAGCTGTCTTGGAAAAAACGGATCAGTAACTTATCATCGTGAGACTGTGCAGCCATCTTTCGATAATACATCGTAATATGTGCCATGGGACATTTTGTTCCGTCATATTTTTTAAATTTCAAAACCTTGAACTTGGCAGGAATCAATACATCCGGCACTAAGCATAGCTCGGTTGCGTCCATGGTACCAAACCTATCAACTCCTTCGATAGCACGAAGACGTTCTTCCAACAGATCATACTTTTTCTGGTCTTTTTCATTTTCTCCTGTTTGTGACGAGTCCTTTCTTAGTTTTTCTTGCTCTTTTGGATCGTCTAAATCTGAGACATGTATTGGTTCAGCAGGATTTATCCCAGAATATGGCCCAAATTGCCCATGAGTCGGTTGATGGCCTAGCGGGAGTGGTGCATTGTAATAAACGGATGGCATCACTTGAGGGTGGACCCTTTGAGCGGTTTGGGCATGTGGTGGAGTGAACCCTGGGGGATAGGATGGATCATCCCTTTGGTTTCCACTGTCTTGTGCTGGTGGGTTTTCTGACGGAGCTGGCTCTTCGATCGCTCTTTTTCCTTTACTGAAACTCATCATCAATTCCATCATCTTTGCTAACTGTTCTCTCATTTCTTCCTGAGCTCTTTCCATTCTGTCCATTCGTTCTCTTTGTTCTTCTTCCATGATCCTTGCTCGCTGACGCGTATTATGAACACGTTGGTGACTTGGCTTAGGTGGTCGAGCTATTTTGGAACCTTATTATTGATCATAAACATGAATTAGATGCGTATTCGATGCATGAGTGAACCCATTATCTTTATTTTTAGATGAAAATACTTATTGTCATGAAATGATGATTTATGCATGTATGAATGATTATATACTAAAAGTATTCATCACATGACACCCAACAACAAAGTCATCCATTGCATAAGATATTTGTCTTTGATTACAACTCAGGAGCCATCTAGAAATATTCGCCAATCTTATTATAATGGCTATACACCTCATCTAAATACTTGATCAACTGTTGCTCTAATTTTCCAACTGGAAAGATTTGGCTTCTTAATATGTCCGTCTTCCAAGCCATGTTTCTCGCCTTGTAAGCCACCTCCCTCATTTGCCAAACCAAGTAATCCATCTGGTCGTGTTTCTCTGTATAAGCTTGTCTGTAAGATTCACCCCATTCTTGGATTCTGGTGCTCTGTTGCTTGAGGCGTTCATATTCCTGTTGATAAGTCGTCATGACCCATTCGATCTCTTCATACTTCTGTCTTAGTAATTGGATGGACTCTTGTTGGAAGCGCACTTGTCTTCTTAGCCCATCATTGTGCGTTTGAAGTTCATTGCCTCGATTTTCTCTCACCTGTATTTCCCTTTGAAGTTCACTGGTTGTGGCAGAAAACTTATCATTCAGGCTCTCATACTTCCCTTCCATTTTTCGGACTTTCTTTCTTTGTTCACTTACTTCTCTTTTCATTTTCTCACACTCTTTTTGGAGGTCTTCATCCCGTTGCTTCCAACTGGCATTTTCAACTTCGGACTTCTTTCGAGCCAACTCACTTTCGAGCAAAACGTCTCGTGGCTCTGGATCAACTGGGCCACGTAGTGCATCTTCTTTCGGATATACGACATCCTTAACTCGTTGGTCATGCCATATCTGATATCCGGTAGTCACTTCATCGGTGTACCTCCTTTGATCAACTCGGCTGGTTTTCTTCCAAGCTTACGCAATCTCCTCAATCCTTTTTAGAAAACCCGACTCTCCATAAGCAAACTCCAAAATATTAAGTCGGTGTGTCATCGACACAAACTGCTCTGACCCAAACTGTCTTCTCACCATGATTGGGGTGTAACTGATGGCTCCCCATGGCCTCATTAATGGTACCCAAGGTTCATTTTCGCATTTGTACAAGGCCGGGTGATGCGGCATCCACGGAGCTCTCCAAGTTACTTCCACACTCATGAGTTCTCGAAGTCTAGAGATCCATTGCTCCTTGGTCCTATTTTCTGGCCATTCACTCTCACAAAATTCTCTAATAGGGGCACTTTGCAGATGAAATGGCTTTCTAAACTTATCGACCTTGCATTCAAAATGACTTACTATCCAGATGGAAAGAAACTGTGCACATCCCACAAATNTAGATCTCATTGGAATGCTGACAACAATAACTTTTGTAAACAAAATCCAACTAAATCACAAAAGCACTCATGTTCTTAAAAGAGACATGTATTTACAAAATCTTAGGTAATTACTATGATGAATATATAATTCATTTTTACATCAATATTTCTACATGTAGAGATAGACATTTTAATATAAATACACTACTTAACATACCATATTTCTTTTGTTAAAAACTTTTTACAGTAGCAATACAATCAAAGATGTATTATATGGAGAGTTGGCATTGGAAATAAATGAAGACCAAATACTTCGAAATATGCTAAATATTGTTCTTGCTATTGTTAGATTGATGATCAAGATTTATATGCATAAGTTGATCATTATAAATGTTTTTAACAGTAACAACAACTATTTACCATAAAAAACTATGGTTATTTAACTAATTACATTTTGTAGGATCATAGTACGCATCTTCCTGTTCTACAACCAAAATTCATATTGATCCTATTATTCCTCAAGTAGAAGAACTAAAGGCCAGGTAATGTCGTACAAACTAAACAATTACATTATCTAATTTAAAATGACCTTGAAAGCATCCTACTTATCACTAACAAAAAAAAATTACAAGTTCTAACATAAACCAATTGAAACCCAACTGTAAAAAATGGAAGAGAGAAATCCCCTACAAATTACTCAACCAACTCCAATCTAAAAAGCAACAATTGGAGACCTACTGGCAATGAAACCAAGGAAAACAATGGTAAAAATCTAACTGTGTATATTACTATTTTTTTAGCAACAAAGATTACATGTAATCATTTATGAAAAAAATACAACTCTTAACTACAAAAACATGAATTACCAACTATAACATTAAATTAAATCAATTTGTTATACTATCAAGATTAACAATAACATTTACATCCTCCTACAGAATAAAAAGTTTGAAGTCACAGTAACGATGTTAATATATAAGCACCAAATGGATGATACTACAATGCATGCAACGAATGTACAAAATGATTGAAATATTTATCTAACAGATTTTGGTGCAGCATGATGAAAAAGTACTGGTACTAATGTAAAAAACCTAAATTTCATTATCAAATTTCCAAACAAATTATTATTCTACAACATAGCAATAATAATATTTTTTTCTATTTCTAACAGGATGATTTTGGAGTTAACAATACAAGATACAACTGTTGAAATTCAACTATTGGTCTTTGGTTAGCAGGCAGAAAAGTTGATTGGAGCAACCTTGGCAGAGCTTGCTGCCATCAAGGAAATTGACAAAATGATTCTTCCAGCTCTTGTCAAAACTTTGATGAACATAGAGAGAACATTCAGGGTAGAACTAACAGCAAAAGCTATTGATCATGGATTGTTGAAATTCAAGGTTTTTGACTGCAACACTATCAAAGAAACCTTGCTTGATCGTTGGGAAGTAGAAAACGATACAACTAGAAATACTACTCTCGCTTTAGCAACTGAAAACCCACAACTCACAATTGAAAAGTTTGAAATTGAAGTGTCTTTATTACCAATAGATTCACAAATAACAAAGAAATTAATCCTAAAAGAATCACTAGCGAAATATTCGAAAATCATGTATGTTAATTAAATTACTGTATGTCGTAACGTGCGGGTCCAGGAACCCGTCCGCCAGACGCGGGCGAAAATTAAAATCAGTTAGGGAGTCGCCACCAATCTTTTTTATCTAGGTATGATTGGTCACCTATTAACCCAATCCTAATCGACGAAGTCCTAAATTAATTTTAGATTCGTCGAAAGAACGAGAACTGGTCCACATTTTTAGAGATGGGTTCGGGAGTGCGGTTACGTGCGGAGAAAGTTTAGCATCTCCGTGGCTCCCGTTCCACGAACGGTACCATTTAATCTTAAGTTATCTTAATATAGCCTTTTCTTAATTTAATCCCTACTTTATTAATTAAATTTTTATTAAATTGACAGACTGGTTTTTTATTTGGTTTTACGTATGCACATGATGCAAGCGTAAAATGATGTCATGACTTGTTTATTTTAAATAATGGAGTCGGTAATCTTTTATTGAAAAATTTTTCGAAGACCATCCCAACGCTTTGGTCAAGTCTCGAAATTCTCCTCACCTAGAGATATCCCCGGAAGAACTCGTCTCTACGAGCTCTTCGGGGAAATCCCATCATCGGGATTCCCGCACCATTTGCAAAACAAATATGGCGTGCTATGACAGTATAAGATGATGATGCCTATATGATCGTGTTTATTGATTTAAGCGTTTAAAAAATTTTGGATTATTTACTATTTATTATTATTTTATTTATATATACTTTATTTTTTGGTTTTCTATTTAAATCCATATTTGTTGTTGGTCAATTTTTTTACTTGATTACAAAGCTTATCTAATAAATAATTGATTAATTTTTAAATGATTGGAGTAACTTTATTTAGTAATATTTATTTAAATTAATTCGTATGTAACAAAATTTCCTTACATATATTGTTTTTTAACAATGACTATTTGACTTAATGGGTTTTGAAATCTAGAGTTCAGATTTATCCCGACGCTTCGGTGAAAATCCGTCTCGAACTTCGCACTCAAAAAACATCCACTTGAAAGAGGCCACTCTTTGCCCCTTTTAGGTGGTAATACTCAAATATTTGTTCCAATTATATTATTTATTGTTATTATTTATTATTATTTATTTATTTTTCATTTATTATTATTATTTTTTAAAAAAAATATATAATATATATATATATACATTCGCATCATGAATTATTATTATTATTTTATTTTTTGCAAGCCTCTAAATATATTTATAATATTAATATTTTTTTGTCATTATTTATATATTTTTATTAAAGCTAAGCAAACAATTAAATAAACTAGATAAGCCCAAATCCACAAGAAACGGGTAAGGCCTCACCTTGCTTGGGCTAGAATGATGGCCCAAGTTGTCTGGGCTGCATGGGGGTCTCCCAAGCCTGTTTCCTTGGTCCGTCTGGCCCTCTCCTAAACGCACCGTTTTGGGGCTCTGGGGACTCCCTCAAACGACGTCGTTTAGGCGTCAACCTTTTGAATTCTTCACTCCACTGAAACGACGCCGTTTAGACCCTAAACTCGGGTATATAAATCTCATTTTCGGCCTTTCTTCTCATTTTCAGATTTCATTTTCTCTCTCTAGCTGCACCCTCTCCCTTCTCACTAGAAAAAGCCTTTCCTCCTTCGCCGGCGTAGGCGTCCCGTCTTCTCTTCCCCCGAATCTCTCGTCGGTTTCCTCACACCCTCTCTTGAAACCCTCTTCCCTTCCGATCGACAAATCGGGCACCTCTTTTGCCTTCGGTTGGCGGTGACCCAAACGGGTTTAGGCTTTCTCACGTCGGTGACCGGCACTCCACAGATCCAACCTTCCCTTCACCGCTCACCGATCTCTCTCCCTCAAGTCGAACCGAATCCCCCGGTTGAAACCCTGATTCGATTTTTGGCTCCCTCTTTTTGATTTTTTTGATTTTTTTATTTTGTGTGGCTAGGTAGCTGCTGGTAGATCTAGGATTTTTTTTTTGTTCTGTTCCCCCCTTCTTTTGGATCTTGCAAGTTGTCTTTAAAGAGCTGGATTGTCCAAAAACTTGGACAACCCGGTGAGGGGGTTCTGGCACCAGGGAGTTGGTGGCCAGAACCCCACATGCGTGATGGTTGGGGAAGGGATGGGGAAAGGATGGCTGGGCGTACTCCCAACCATCCCTTTTTTTTGTATTTTTATATTTTAGTTTATTTTATTATAATTTAAAATTATTTATTTATTTATTATTATTATATATATTTTTTAGGTGTCTACACTTTACAAATCTTTTATTAATTAAACTTAAAAGCTTATAAAAAATTAAATGCTAAATAAATTTTATCTTTTTATGTGTACAATGATTCAGCGGAAAGAGTAGAACAACCTAAACAAAAGAAATGGCAAGAAATGCATATAGCAAAAGAAATAGGAAACGATCACCATAGTTAGACATATCAGACAGTCGTATAACAGTTTGATCATTTGGTTTAACGAAAATAAGAGCTTTTTTCTTAACCATTCGATTTGGTTATGGGATTCCTTGTCTATTATTTTATTATCTCTTTTACTTAAGGAATTGTTGCTATTATATATACTACTGACATAAATATGGTTGTTTCTTTCTCCATGTAAATATAAACAAAAAATATGGTTTTACTTGAAATTTGTGAGTCAAAGCATATCTTACAAGTAACGTATAAACAATGAAAACCTGCAAATGACAAAAATTGATCATTTTATTTGAACAATATGATTTTAATGAAAAAAGAAATTACTGGATTTTTGATAGGATTATTGTCTTCTTTGGATATGTATTGTTTTATAACCATATATGTAGGTACAGGTTTCCGATGATTGAAACCAAAGCAAATAACTATCTTCAATTAAAACCAGTTTATCTTTTCCTCTATCAGCAAGAACCATACATTCATGTAGTTGACTAAAACAATATAGCACAACAATAAAACTAAGAAATGGGAACAAATGTATATGGCAAAAAGAAGAGCAAACCTCCAAATCAAAATGGTTATTCATTTTGTTTGAACAATATATTTTTAATGGGAAGAAATTACTGCATGTTTAATAGGATTGCTATCTTGTTTGGATAAGTACGATTTTAAAACTATATATTTAGGAGCAGTTTTTCAGTGATTGAAACCAAAGCAAATAACTATTTTCAATTAATACTAGTTTATCTTTTTCTCTACTAACAAAAACTATACATTCATGTGGTTGACTAATACAATATAGTTTTCGCTATAAACTCTTTTGAAAGTATAAGATTTAAGTACACTACAGTATAATCTATATTTGTTATGATCTTTTTTGTAGTGTAGCTGTGGGCACTATAGTTTTACTATTTTCACATTTTTTTAAAAATAAAAAGTAACTTATATTGGTCAACAAAACCTTATCTTAAGGTAGAGTTTAATTATGTGTGAATTTTAATTATGTTATCTAATAGTTAAGTTTAATTATGTGTGAATTTTATTAATATTTCACACATTTCATTATGCAATTTTCTTATATAATTATAAGGAATCATGAGATAAAAAGAATATATATATATATATATATATATATATCTAAAAGAATTAATCCAATATTGCTTTAGTTAAAATATGTGATTGAAAAACATGGAATAAAAAATTAATTACACAAATTTGTGGGGATGAATACTAGTAGTACTAATAGTTTTTTTCTTGTTGATAAATATTAATGTTGATCTTGACAAGCAATTTCAAGCAAACTTATTTGATGGCCTGGTCCACCTAGCTGGCCGGTTTAATTATCAATTAGGCACTCCTCGGTGCATGTTCCGAGCAAAATTCATATGTCTGGGAAGAAGATAAATCAAAGAGACATTATAATGTGAATAAGTAACTTGGATACATGACGCAGTCAGCCTAGCCTAAGCTAGCTAGCTAGACTAGAGAGTCACCTCACCGGCCGACGAAGCTCCCAAAATACAAACCTATTGTTTCCACCAAGTTTAGTAAAAATCTGGACCATGCAACAAGCGTCATCGACATGAATGAACATTAAAAGTTTTTGTTATCCTCATGGTTTTTAGGAGCTAGTCGATGAGAGAGAGGGACCATGCATGCAAGAAGGTTATGGGCTGTGTGGGGTCAATGCCAGTGCGATTTACAGGACAAAAGACAAGCAAAGCCGGTCAGACTCAGTATTCCACATTAGAATTAATTTGGAATTATTATATATATATATATAAAGAGAGAGAGAGAGAGAGAGATTAACCATAAGCATCAATGATACGACAATGTGTTTTTTATTTTGGTCTGCGTAATGCGTGATGTAATGTAAGATTAGAAAAATTCCATACAAATATTATTGCTATATTCCTAGGCAATTGTCTTGATCGGATTTGTTGGCGTTGGATCATATTGATCATTTGCTTGCATCTCAAGGGAAATATAGAGAACAGAAAAGTACAAAGAATGAGATGCAAATGCACAATATTTCAACACTTTTGGAATTAACAAAGGTCCACTCAATGTTTACTGAAAGTGTAAAAAATGGGATCTAAGGTTGAAATTTCTTATGGCAGTACAAAAGCAGGGTAAAAAACAGTTTCTCCCATCTGTTGAGCTTTAATCTTAAACTCTATCAGTAAAAAAAGTTAAAAATCCATTAAAATTAAACAAAGCCACTAATTTTACTATATATATCATGCATGCTCTTTAACCTGTAACGTAAAAAAAAAAAAATTCATGCTAGACTTAATTTTTTATTCAAATATTAATTACTCATGCTGAAGGGAGCCCCATGCTTGAAGATGGTTTTGTGTGCATACAGTCAAACTCTCTCTCTCTCTCTCTCTCAAGTCTCATATAATAAACTTCCCTCAATTTTCTCTCATCTCTCTCCCTNATTTAAATTAAATAAAATATTAATATTTAAATTATCTATTATTAATATTTTAAATAAATAATCAATTATTAATTTTCAAAAATAAAATAAAATAAAATAATTGATCATCATAATATTTAAATTAAATAAAATATTAATATTTTAAAAAATAAATAAATATTAATATTGAAATTATCAATTATTAATATTTTAAATAAATTATCAATTATTAATATTTTAAAAATAAAATAAAATAAAAATTAATCATAATAATATTTAAATTAAATAAATGTTAATATTAATGATTTATTATATATTTTAATTAAATTCTAGATTATTAATATTTAAAAAATCTAATAAAAATAAAATATCACATAAATAATAAAGGGTGTTTTTGTCTTTTTATTTTCTATTCCTTTCTTATTCCAAAATTATTGTTACCAACCAAACACTATAATAAGTCATAATAATTATTCCTGTTCTATTTTCTTTGTCATACCAAACTAAGTAATAACTATTTTATTCTATTTTCACCTCATTCTATTCTCACATAATAACTATTCTATTCCATTCTTGTCTATTCCGCCAACCAAACGTACCATAAAAGAAGACGAAGTCTTAATTTCAAAAAGAATTCGAGGGTCATTTTCGATCTTTCATCCCATACCATCTACGAACGTCGGGAAAGGCGAGCAAATTGGTTCACTCAGATTTACTTCCTCGCCTTTCGCTCCACCAAAACAAAGAAAAAGGATTTGCTTCGCTCCTTAAGGAATCAACAGTCTCCCCGTACACAGGCCATTTCAAATTCAATTCAACTCTTCATTTTTCTCCATTTTTGACTTCGCTCAGAAGCCTTCACATTGACTCATTCCAGATCTCTTCAAGTTTCTCCGCATTTCATTCTCAAGTGATTAATTTTCTTTCTCGATTTGCTCTTTAATTTTCCCACATTTTTTAATTTTTGCTTAGTTTCATCTCTTTTACTGAAGGATGAGCTGATTTACCAGGATCTAGTAACTGGTAATCTACTATTTTTTACTGGATTACTCTAAATTGGAGTTTTACATTGTTCTCAGATTCTGGAGAGACTGTAGTTCCAGAGCCATGGACGAGTAAGTTCTCCTTTTCTTATTTATTTTTCGAATTATAATCTAAAAAATATCAAATTTCTTAATCAATTTTACATTTTAGCACATTTTACGAAGAAAAAGGCGTTGATTTTCAGTATTTTTTTTAATTTTTAAAATTTGTTTATTTGTTGCAAAATAGGGAAACTGCTGTGGAGCTTTTACAGCGTTACCGGCGTGACAGACAAATACTGTTAGATTTCATACTATCTGGTAGCTTAGTTAAGAAAGTGGTAATGCCTCCTGGTGCTGTTACGCTTGATGATGTGGATTTGGATCAAGTTAGTGTTGATTACGTGCTAAGTTGCATTAAGAAAGGTTGTTTGGAATAAAATTTCTTTCTCTTTCTGATAGATTATTATTATATCTCAATTTAATATGAGATTTCTTTTTTTTTTTTATGATGATTATGTTTTAAGTGTAGGTGGAATGCTGGAGCTCTCTGAAGCTATTAGGGATTACCATGATCATACGGGGTTACCCCAAATGGTAATAATCTACTTGTGCTGCATATATGATATATTGCAATATTTTTGGTACTGTTTGGTTGTTGCTTTTGCTGTTCTTTTTTGCTTTCAAAAGCAGAAAGCAAAAGATACACGCGTGGTTATATAAGTAAGCGATATTTTGGAGGAGTTATAAAATTTAAGTATGTAGTAATTTTTTGGGTAACAAAAAATAGATTAGTTTATTTTTATATAAAATAATAATTATGTTAGAATTGCTATTTCATTTTAGTCATTTGTTTATTTTTATCACTTTATTTTAATTTATAACAAGTTTTTAGGGAGCAAAATGCAAATAGGGAAAATGTAAGTTGCAAAAGTAACAACTAGATGGAGCCTTTGCTTGGAATTTGCTCTATAGTATTGAAGTGGAAAGATATAACTATTGGCTAGATGTTCATTGAAATTCAAGTTTGGATAGAGACCAGGGCATGCATATATTGCGCGACTAGTTGGTTGGTTTATTCCACAATTTAATATTTCAATGACAAATGGGAAGTCATATTCATATGCAATTAGGAGTGACCCATATAAAATGGACAAAGTTGTGCTCAGAAATAAGTAAATAAACTAACAAAGGTTTCATGGAAAAATAAAGATGTTGGATATGAATAAAATCTTAGTGCAAATTGTCAGGCAGATGTTGCATTTATACATTTTCTTTCTGCTGGTCATGTTTTTTACATCTTAATCTCTTTTCTTATTTCAGAATAGTGCCGGTTCTGCTGGTGAATTTTTTTTGGTTACAAATACTGAATCCTCAGGTTCACCTCCAAGAAGGGCACCGCCACCTATCCCTGTTTCAGTATCAATACCAACACCGTCGGCTCCTGTTTTTGCACCATCTCCTGTTCTGCCAACTGTATCAAGATCGGAGTCTTTTGATTCTGAACAAGTTCAAGAGTTAACTGTGGACGATATTGAAGATTTTGAGTATGATGATGATCTTGAGGAAGTTAATAGTCTTAAAATTTCAAGGCGGAATCCAAATGATGTTGGTGATCTTGTGCTGAAGTTGCCTTCTTTTGCTACAGGTAATGATGGTTAAGAAAATATGCATGACCCAGCCAAACCTTGGGCATTCATATGGATGTCACTTCCTTTAGATGTGGATCTCCTCAGAAATTAAAATCATGATATTCTACAACTGTGTGATGATTTCAATGTTGGCGATTCCATGTTAAATGAGAAGTGTTATTGAGTTTTTTAATATTATGATGAAGATGGCATTCTTGTAGTGTTAATTTTGAGTTATTTCATCAACCAGTATGCAATGGCAGTCTATAAATTTGGAGGATTTTGTTATTTCAGGTATAACAGATGATGATCTCCGCGAAACGGCATACGAAATTCTTTTAGCTTGTGCTGGTGCTTCTGGGTAGGTTTCCCTGTATTTGACTTGCAGATTTTTTTTAATACTAAGAGTGGCTTCCCAGTGCTATTGCATTGCTAAATATGTTTTCACCTTCTTTCTTATATTTTTCTCTTTGTTCACATTTTTCAACTTTCACCTTTAAATCAGGGGTCTCATTGTACCATCAAAAGAGAAGAAGAAAGAGAAACGTTCCAAGCTGATGAGGAAACTTGGACGAAGTAGAAGTGAGAATATTGTGTCACAGTCACAAAATGCACCAGGACTGGTTGGTTTATTGGAAACAATGCGTGTCCAGATGGAGGTATCTGAAACCTGATTCATTTCTCATGGATGCCTTTAGTTAATATATCTTTTATGTCAGTATCTCCTTTACGGAGTTCTCTAGCTGTCATTAAAGAGATGCATGAGTATAGTTCAATGATTTAATATGAAGTTATGATGTGTAAAACAATTCGAAAGTAGAAGAATCAATGACAACTGTAAACCTTTATTTACCCCAATTGCAGAAAATTTTAAGTGACTATTACAGTGAAGAAATTACATATCAGAATTTCGCTTAGTTGTGTATGAAAGCAAAACTGAACTAGTTCACATAGAAACATCTTCTGGTTTGTGAAGTGGTATTGGTGAAGGCCGTGTATTCTGTTTTCTGTCATGGAAATGAGGCAGGTGCTATCATGGTAAAATTTTGAAGTGACAGTTTAATTTCCATATAATCCTGCTGTTTATCATCACTTTGATTTTTGCATTTTCGTAAGAGACACATTTACATGCATATGCCCTTTTCTTATATATGGTATCCACAAATAAAAGTGTATGAGAGTAGCACCAAGAAATTGATTACTCTGATCATAAGTATAATTAGATTAATGCTTGAAATCAAGAAAAGTATCATTTGTCCATGCTTGTTTACTTGCTAGAAAAGTCATAAATGAATCTAGAATATGTAAGGATGCGTACTATTCAAGATACTTTCAATAACATAAGGAAAAAAAATTTCAGTCCAAGTAGGTGGAGTTCAAGTATATTAGTTCAAAGCCATAAAACAAATAAAAAATGCAAAAGGGCAAGTGGATGGAGTTTAGGTATACAAGTTCAAAGTGTAATCTGGACTTAACAATTAATGCTTTAGTTACCCTAAATCAAAACTTTGCCTGAGTATTGAGCACAAAGCTGTTCATTTTATCAAGTAGGCATTATCTACCTGGGATAAAAGGTATTCTCTTCATAAGTGAAAGTTGAAGATATTGAGGCGGAAAAATTTTTTTCATTCCATTTTTGACACTTTTATATGCACATCCTATGCTAGGGTCAAATTGCATTTTCGACTAGCATGTTTTAAAAAATTCATTTGCAGGAAAAGTACATTGTTAATCCTTATGTTTTATCAAATCTTATTTAATCATTGAAAGTTTTAAGTTTAGAACGAACTATTGAACCTTCAGTGCAGTAGCAGCTATTATCCTTTATAATTAATTAGCGTGCTGTCTTCAAGTAACTGTAATAGTTTCAGCTAATTAATAAATAACTTATCCTACAAATGTAGCATCTATTACCAACAAGGCAATAACTAATTGAACAAAAATATTTTTAAATCACTTCATTGCACAATTTTGGAAGTTTGATGGCTTAATTTCTCAAACTGATGCTTTGGTTGTTCAATGAGATTTGGAAATATTTTAAGGACCAGTGGTATATTTTACTTTTTAGCCTATTTCTCAAAAGGTAAAGATCTTTGAGCCAAACTCTTATCTACATATTTTCTGGGCAGCTCTTTGCATCAGGAATTTCATGGCTGGCCTGAATCAGTTGGCTTTGAAAATAGGAGAAACAAAATAGTTCCTTTGGTGTAAATGTCACTCACTCTTGTAGAATATCATGTAAACTACAGTTGATGAGTGACCCAAATAAGATTCTGATTTTTTCCCAAAAATAAAATTGAGCCATAGTGTTAAAGAAGTGACAACTTTTTCAGGTATTTTTCAGGTACTATACTGCATATTTAGGGGCTTTCAAACATATGAACCATTGTAGAGGTGGTCGATGCTGTGTATTTGTATTGACCTTGAAAGCAATATTTATGTACTCCCAGAGCTTTTGGGAATTAAATGTGCCTAAAGTTACCTTGAGGCTTTTCACACTTGATAATTAGCTTTTGCTGCCTGGTGTGTCTGTTTCCTAGGTTTTTTAGCTGTTTCACAGGGTACGCTGTAGAGAAAATCCCTTATGCATTCAACAACAATGTTCTTTGGCTCAAAATATTTTGTTTAGAAGTTTTGACTTTTTCTTTGGGGTGGTGGTGGGGGGAGAGAACCAATTAACTTTACCTGTATTCTTCTTCCTGCCTTCCTTTCTGTTTGTAGTTTTCTTATTTTATTAAAAATTTTCAATGGTCCTATTTTTTGAGGGGTTAGAGGAAGAGGAAGGTGGGAGGGGGGCATGCAATAGAAGCATGCCAATTTTTTTATGAAGCATTAGATCCTATTAAAACTTTGTAATGTGCTTTAAGGCAGAATACCTTTCTTTTGCATTACAATAATTTTATCCTCCCTAAGTCATTGTTTAAGCCCTTGACCTTTCATATTTCAAGATTCAATGGAATGTGGGCTCCTTAATCTTTCAAAAGTACAAGACTAGGATCATTACTGGTGTGTTTACTATTGGAATGGGATCAAAGGGTCTGCTTTGAGAAATTCAGTATGTAATCTTGATAAAATCTTCTAAGTACACATTTTCTTAGCAGCATAAGACTTGTATCTTTTCATGCTAGTGTTGACAGTCGATGATTTCTTAGGGCACATTTGTCGGTTGCCTTGTTTGACCCACTGTGAAATGCATGCTCTCTTTTGTTCTCAAAGATGATTTTTCTGATATGTGCAACATGCAAGTTGTTTTTCTAGATAGTTCTCTCAGTGAATTACACAAATGCTTCTGCAATTACTTTATCTTATGCTAATGTGCATGTAAGGTTAAGTTGCACAATTTGTAGATTATAATTCTTTGATTCTTTGATGTGATAGTTATTTCATTTTAATATTGATGGATACAGATTTCTGAGGCAATGGATATTAGGACAAGACAAGGATTGCTTAATGCTCTTGCTGGGAAAGTTGGGAAAAGAATGGATGCACTACTGATTCCTCTGGAATTATTATCTTGTATTTCACGCACAGAATTTTCTGACAAGAAAGCATATATAAGGTGGCAAAAAAGGCAGGTAAATACTATCCTTTTTGTGTCTTTTTCTTTGTCCTCCTCTTGGCCTTGTAAATTTTCTTCCTATGTGAAATTGGAATGTTGTTGGTATGAATCTATATTAGGTAAATAATTCGTTTAACTTTTGACGCTGTAGTTGAACATGTTGGCGGAGGGGCTTGTTAATCACCCTGCTGTTGGATTTGGGGAATCTGGGCGCAAGGCCAGTGAGTTTAGGATTCTTTTGGCAAAGATTGAGGAATCTGAGGTAACTTTGTGGTTGGGTCCAACATTGAGATGGTTTATTACACTGTCTATTGTGACATCAAGTGGCATCATAATATAGTTGACTGATTTCACCTGATTTAGCATTGGTTTCTTTGGTGATTTTAATGCAATTATCCTGTCCCTGGCATTATTCTTGCAAAGCTACTGTATATAATAGCTCTACTGTGTTGGTAGTTAATCGTATTTCAGTTTTATGTTTTTTTGATTTAGCTTGCATCTCATATTTTGCAATTCCATTTACTTTTTCTTGTGTTCATTATCATCTTGGTTTGAATTTTTTTCGTCCTTTTGATGTTAGGCTTTTCCACCTTCTGCGGGTGAAGTTCAAAGAACAGAAAGTTTAAGATCTCTTAGAGATATTGCCATACCTCTTGCTGAGAGGCCAGCTCGGGGTGACTTAACTGGAGAAGTATGCCACTGGGCAGATGGTTATCATCTGAATGTCAGACTTTATGAGAAACTGCTTCTCAGTGTGTTTGATGTTTTAGATGAGGGAAAGCTGACCGAGGTTGGTGCTTGATTTGTTATCAATTATTTTGACATGACACCAAAGAAGCCACTAGGTGTTGAAAATGTCGAATTTCTTGTATGCTTTTGTTCATTCATTTTAAAATTAAGGTATATGATTAATTAAGCTTTAGTGTGTTGTTGTTCTCCACCTTTGTTTCTTTTGAGCTAATTTTTTACATCAACTTTTACTAAGTTTTTAGTATTTGACAGGAGCTTTTTAATCTGTCGGATACATAAGTAACATACCTATCCTGTAAGGATTTTAATAAAAGAAAGATCTTGATTCAAAATTTTACTTTGAAAAATGATAAGATAATTTGTTGCCACTAAAATCTGTTCTTAGTGGAACTAACTGAAGCCTATTTTTTCTGTAGGAAGTGGAAGAAATTCTTGAGCTCTTAAAGTCAACCTGGCGTGTTTTGGGAATAACAGAGACCATCCACTACACTTGCTATGCATGGATTTTATTTCGTCAGGTGCCACTGATTGGCTTATTTCTTTCCATGCATTAGAATTTCTGATGATATTGTGTTATATGATTTTTTGGTCACAGTATGTTATCACGAGTGAGCAAGGAATTTTGCGACATGCCATTGATCAGTTGAAGAAAATACCTTTGAAAGAACAACGGGGCCCACAAGAGAGGTTACACTTAAAAAGCTTGCATGTCAGAGTTGATGGTGAAGAGGGCTCTCGTGACGTTTCTTTGCTACAATCCTTCTTATCACCCATCCAGAAATGGGCCGATAAGCAACTAGGAGACTACCACTTGAACTTTGCTGAGGTTTGCTTAATGTTGATAGTGATACTGCTAGATAAGAATGTGATATAGATTGATTGTCCTTCATAATAAATATTCTTGTTAATGCTTGTTTTGTGTATCTGTTATTTGTGCTGTGATGCAATTTTTATACTTTAAACTTTTCTAAATGCCTTGTCATCAATTTTTGTTCCTTCTGATACTCTTTTTTGCAACTTCATGTTGCCATTCACAGTTTCTTTCTGATTTTTTTTTATACTTTGAGCACATGTGAAACTTACATTGGATCCAAAATTTTGACAACATATTACTGAAATGTATGCTAATAGATTGATTGCGCCATGATCTATAATTTGAATTTAATGTTTATTACTGCAGGTAAAACTCAGCTGAGTTCTTTTAACATAATTTTGTTTGTTTCTAATAATATGTCGTGTTTAAATTGCCTAGTCGGGAGTAGCCACCTTATAAACTTGTTTGAAATCAACTAAAGCTATTTGATTGTTTAGCATGTTTTTAATGGGGAACTAAAGGAACTTTGTGTAAAAGGACTTTGTATAACCTATTTTGCAACTTTGGCTACTACTTTGGACCTTAGGCTTAATGGTAAATATGGAGGGACAACCATTTGACAGTTTTAATTTAGCTCAACAGCCATTGGTTTGTAAATCTACCTCTGCATTATATCTTTTATGCATATGCAAATACATTAGTTTAAGAAATTGTTTTATGTATTTCATGAATTAATATGATATGAAATGATACAAGGTATGAGAAACACTCAAAAGATGAGGCTGTTCATGATAAAGTCCATATTCCTTTTTAATCTAAAATGCAAGATTTTGCTTTTAGTGTTGAAAGTTTAAACAAGTTCTACCTTTTTGCAAATTAGCGAATTCCTTGCATATGCATATATACATGTATAGGAGACACGCACACACACATCACAACATCTGCATATTAATTCACACATAGAAACATAAATACGTATAAACAATCCACTTGCATTTGTTTGCCAAGCTTTTGTGACTCTGCGTTAGTTTCTTGCTTCATAATGTATCTTTATCTGAACAATTTGGAAATTAGTATTTTAATCACCTGTCTGTTTTGAATTTATAGTGATTTTTTGTTGTCCTTATTTTTTAATTTTTGGGTATGTCGGTATTATAATACCTGATCATTTGACTTGTAGGGATCAGTGGTAATGCAGGATATAGTAACAGTTGCAATGATTGTTAGAAGACTTCTTTTGGAAGAATCTGATATAGTATGTTGTACACATACTCTTTTCTTTTTACATTTTTCCTTCATATGAATAGTGTCCAAGATAACCTGCATCAACTATCTAGATCTCTAAAATCGTGTTGTTTCCTTTTATCTGTTTAGTATTGAGAATTACATTTCAATATTTGCTGCAGGCAGTGCAATCTTCCACTGTCTCAGATCGAGATCAGATAGAATTATACATATCTTCCTCAGTTAAGAATTCATTTGCAAGGGTAAGTGTTCTAGCCCACTGTTTATAGTTTTTCTGACTTTCCTTTTGTATCATAATCAAGATTTGAAAGAGAGACAACGATAACGATAACTGCATAGACTCTGGGAAATATGTTAAATTTCGGGGTAAATATTAGACAGCCCACTTAGAACTTAAAATCCAATATGGTTCATAGGAATGTTCCTTTTGTCTGCATCTAATCTACTCCTACCATATGAATCATAGCTCAACCTTGATGAATTTTGTACTTATTTTGTGGCAATGAGAGAATGAGTATGCTTGCTCTAGCGAATGGGGACATGTCTACCTGGCTCATTTCAGAGACACCATAGTCATAGAGCTCTCATAGGGAGTGTGAAAGTATGGTTTCTACTGGATTTAAAAATTGTTAGTGGCTGACGATTGGAGGTTTGAATTACTGTTGAGAGGAATAACCAAGGGAGAGATTTTTATTCTCTGTCTTGAAAATATTATTTACCACAGCCTATATACACACACACACACACACACACACACATGTTAACCCTAAAATAGCCCTAAAACAGGAAGTTATCACAAATATAGAAAACACAATATTAGGCCATAATAATTAGACACAAAATACTATAATTATTCTTAAAATTATTCCTCAAAAATCTCTACCAACCACCAGTCAACACTCCCTCTAAAGTTGGTGTATAGATGTCACACATGCCCAACTTGCAAACTAAAGTATGAAATGGTTTACTGCTAAGTCCCTTAGTAAACACATCAGCTAGTTGTTTTTCTGAGGTCACATGAGAAACATTAAAAAAATCATCTGTTATTTTTTTCTTTTATGAAATGCCGGTCAATCTCTATATGTTTTGTTCAATCATGTTGACCCGGATTGTGAGATATACTAATAGCAGCCTGGTTATCACAAAACAAGGATAGACATTTCCCTTTTGACAATCGCAACTCTTCCAATACTTTTTGCAGCCATAGTAATTCACAAACACCTTGTGCCATAGCTCTATATTCTGCATCTGTACTTGACTGAGCTCTCGCGTTCTGTTTTCTCCTCCAAGTAACTAAATTTCCACCTACAAATGTGCAAAAATCAGATGTTGACCTCCTATCATCAAGAGATCTAGCCCAATTTGCATTGTAAAAGCTTCTATCTTTAGGTGAGCATGCTTAGAGATGAGCAGTCTTTTTCTCGGTGTAGATTTCAAGTATCTTAAAATGTAGAAAACAGCCTCTAGATGAGAATCTTGAGGGTCATGCATATATTGACTTACCAAACTTATGGCATAGGCTATGTCTAGTCTAGTGTGTGAGAGGTAAATCAATCTCCCAACGAACTTTTGATATTGGCCTAAATCAATTGACTCACCAACTCCTGCTTGTAATTTGTGATTAGCTTCAATAGGAGAGTCTACAGGTTTGCATCCCAACATACCAGTTTTTTCAAGGAGATCTAAAATATATTTCCTTTGAGAAATAAAGATGCCCTTATTTGATCTAGCAACCTCTATTCTAAGAAAATATCACAATTGCCCAAATCCTTAGTGTTTGTTTGGTTTGGCTTTTTTCAGCTTATTTATTTCTTAAAAGTAGAAGTTTGCCCAAATAGAATTTTTGAGAAGCTCTTAAAAAAAAAGTAGCCTTTTTCAAAGAACCAACTTTTTTTTAAGCTCCAGAGAGGAGCTTTCTGTTCTCTTCTTTTAAAAATCTGCCAGTTTTTCAAGAAATACCCCTCTCTTAATCAATCTCCCTCTCCTTTCCCTCCCTTTGCAAATCACTCTTCTCCAACACAAAATCGTGACCTCCCTATCCTTTCTCTCTCAAAATCTAAGAATTTTTTTGTTCTTACAAAGATTAAGAGAAAAGAAGATCCAAAATTTAAAGTTGCATTCAGGAACTATTTAAAGGTTCTCTCTCTTTATCACAAAAAAATCTAATATTATTACTACAATACAAGTTTGAGAGTTATGTCGTTTCCTTATGGATTTCTTTGATTTTAACATTTGAAATCGTATGTAAACTTAAAGTAGATTTGTTTCACTTTAGTTTATTAGGAGATTGAAGATGGTATTAATATCTTTTATGATAATTTTAACCAAAATTAGAGCTTATACAATTTATTTTGTCAAACAACTTTAGTTTAATTTTAAAAATTATTTTTCATAAGAGTTTCATAATAGCTTTTAAGTTAAATAAAAGCTAGGCCAAACAGGCTCTTAATCTCAAAATTCTTGAGCTAAAGGTTTTTTGAGTCAGGCAATATCCTCCTTATCATTCCAAGTCACAACTATATCATTGACATAAACAATAAGTAATGTGATCTTACCATTACAGTGTGTAATAAACAAGGTATGATCAACATTGCTTTGATGATATCCAAATGAGATCATGACCTTACTGAACATATCAAAATATGCCTTGGGTGACTGCTTCAAACTATATAATGCCTTCTTTAGTCTACAAACCTTTCCTTTAGTCTTCTCATCATCAAATCCTGGACATATTTCCATATAGACTTCTTCCTCCAAGTCTCTATGTAGGAAGGCATTCTTGATATCAAATTGTTGTAAGGCCCTATCAAGATTAGCTGCACATGCTAACGTGATTTTGATAGTATTCATTTTTGTAATAGGAGCAAAAGTCTCTTGATAGTCCACCCCATAGGTTTGGGTGAAGCCTTTGGTCACTAGTCTAGCTTTGTACCTTTCAACTGAACCATCTGTCTTATGTTTCACTAGAAACACCCATTTGCATCTAACTGGTTTCTTTCCCAATGGGGAGTAACAAGTTCCCAAGTCTTAATTTTTGTCAAAGCCTTCATCACTTCAACCATTGCCTTTTTCCATTTTGGATCATGATATGCTTCTTGTCAACCCTGTGGAATAAAAATGGAAGAGATAGACAATACAAAGGTTCTGTAGAAAGGAGACAAAGAATCATAGGAAACAAAGTTAGAAATAGGATGTTTACAACAAGCTTTGACTCCTTTTCTGGTAGCAATAGGAACATAAAATCATTAGCAATGGAATTAGAATTAGAGCAATCAAAAGTTAACGCAGAATCACCACATGTATTTTTAGGGACAGAACTTAGAGATGGCGCTTGACCAGGTATTGCATGCTCGATGGCTTTATCCATCTTTTCCCATCATGTGTAGGTTTTCAAATTTGACCTATCCAATCGCCTAGTTTTAGGTTGTTCCGTGTCATCTCTAGGATTTTGACTAGGAAATTGTGTAGGGGCAGGTACTATCGCCTCCACCTCTTCCTCCATTTCACAAAGTACTTTCTTGAGGGTGAATAATAGCACTTATATCCCTTTTGAGTTGCAGAGTAGCCAACAAACACATTTAAGGGCCCTAGGTTCTAACTTACCTACATTCCTCTTATGAGCAAAACACACATTTACAAAATTTTGACGGAATAGTATATGAATTATTACCTTGTAGAACTTTTAAAGGACTTCTAAAATTAAGTGTTTTTGGGGGCATTCTGTTAATAAGGTATGCGGCTGAAAGTACTGCGTTACCTCAGTAAACCTTTTGAACATTCATAGTAAACATTAGAGATCGAGCCACTTCTAATAATGCCTGTTCTTCCTTTTAGACACTCCATTTTGTGCACTATTGTTCACACAACTAGTTTGGTGCAATATCTTATTGGAATCTAGATATGCATGAAACACATCATCCTTGTATTCTGTACCATTGTCCGTTTTCAGAACCTTAACCTGGGCATCAAATTCTATACAAACCATTTTGTGAAATAGTTGAAAAGAAGAAAAAACCTCATTTTTTGCTTTCATTAAATAAACCCAAGTTAATCTAGTACAACAATCGATAAAGGTAATAAACCATCTGTAACCAGATAGAGAAATTGTTCGACTAGGTCCCCATACATCAGAATGAATAGTCATAAAAAGAACTAAACTCTTATTATTAATTGAAGGATAAGAATGTCTGGTGTGTTTTGCAAATTCACGAGCATCACAAAATAATAAATCCAACTTGCATTGTTTAAACAAACTAGGATATAATCTTTCTAAAACAGAAAAAGATGGGTGTCCTAATCGTCTATGCCACTGGATTATTTCTTAGTTAACATTCATAGATTCTACTAACAGGGCTCGGGCTATACCAGGAATCAAGGTCCTACAACCTTCCACTAGTAGATACAAGCCATCTTGTAGTCTACCAAAGCCAATTGTTCTCCCTGTTTTCAGGTCTTGAAAAACACTATGAGTAGGAAAGAATTCAATTTTGCAACCAAGTGCTTTTGTGATTGAACTAACAGATAAAAGGTTAATAGGAAAACTAGGAACATAAAGGACTGAAGATAGATTAATGGTGGGAGTACATTTAACAGAAATTGTTCCAGATATAGAGTCTAAAAATCCTGCTATATTGAGAATTTATTGGAAGAGCCTGTCATATGTTTGTTTGCTCCAGAATCTAATCCATAAATCATTATGAGTGTCAAGATTGGCAAGAAAAGTAGTACCTGTTTTGACAAAATTGGAGGAAGCAACTGTGGTCGATTGAGAATCAAATTGAGACAAAAGACACCTTAGGGTTTGTACTTCTTCATTGGAAAGATTCTCAGTATTAGTTGTCTCTCTAGGTATTTCTATTGTTTCGGATAGGTTTGTTTGTGGTCTTGTTGAGCCCATTTGTTAACCTCTAAGACCCCTAGTTGGTTGACCATTCAGCTTCCAACAAGTCTCCTTAGTGTGCTTTGGCTTCCTTTGGCTGTGAAGCTATCTTGAACTAGCATGATCAGATGAGTTGATATGCATTTCTTCACAATCCCAACATACACATTCGAATGCACTACTTAGACCTTGGTACTATTAATTTCATTTTTCACTCATAGATTCATATTACATGCATAGGAGAATGATACTCTTCACTCTAGCTTTGCCCTATTGGACAAGTTAAACTGAGTAGGAGAGAACACTGAGCAGCAATGAGTTTTTGAATTGTCCATAAATAGATTAAGGCTTTAAATAAGCCTTCTATTATATTGTTTCAAATTATTTTACTCCATTGGATGTAAAGATAGATTCCAGTGTCCCCAGCTTCTACTCTTTCCTTTGCATGTTGAGGTTGCAATGATGAATCTCTTTTATGCTATTAATGCTGCTGCTATTGAAGGATCCTTTACCTGTAATGTATATCCCGTGTGATTTTTTTTTTCATGAGATTACAAACTAACCAAAATTAATTACTTTTCATCAGTAAATTGTACTGAAATTACACTTGAACAAACTACCATATCATCTGTGATTTCTTTGATTCAAGTAATTAACATTAACGCATGTGCAACTGACTTCATAGGAGCATACCAAACTCAGAACTGTTCAATTATTTATGCTAGCTTTGTTGCTGTCCCATAATCTATTAAAGGCATGATAAATTTTACTATCTTTGTTGCTTTGGACAGAAACTGCAAACTGTTGATAAATCAGATGCAATTGAACATCCTTTGGCATTGCTTGCAGAGGAGGTCAAAATGCTTCTGAAGAAAGATTCAACAGTGTTCATGCCAATTTTATGTCAGAGGCATCCAAATGCAACTATTGTTTCAGCTTCACTTCTACACAAGCTTTACGGGAACAAGTTGGTAAGCTGATATATAGCAACTCTATATATGTTTTACTTATCTAACCCAATTGTTGCACCTCATAAGCTTGAATTATTTTATATTTTTGACTTTGAGATCTTATAGACACTTATTTTCTCCAGAAACCTTTTGTTGATGGTGCTGAACATCTGACTGAGGATGTTGTATCTGTATTTCCGGCTGCTGATAACCTTGAGCAGTATATACTGGACCTCATAAAATCTGCTTGTGAAGGTGAAAATGTGGAGATCCATTTCAGGAAACTAATCCCATACCAGGTGAGATATCTGGATTTTAGTGTCCAAAGTTTTTTATTCAAATAATAACAAGCGGAACAACTTTCAGTGGCTAGAAGGGCCTTTGAGTCTTTAGAATTGGAGCTGATAAAGAAATGCCTTAGTCACATGGTGAAACACCTATATGTAGGTGCTCCAAATGCATTTCCATGGTACATTAATATTATTCAGGTTTTATTTGGTAATTACTTTTTTGCTTTTTTGAAAGTTTTAATAAGAGAATAAGTAATTTATCTCAATAAAAGAAAATGAAAAAGTAATTAAAAGTCAAAATCATTTCATATAATCTTGTCGTATTTGATTAAAATTGGCTAAAAGTAACCCCAGTTCAAACATAATTGTTTGATGTTGAAGCAAAATCATTACCTTTTGTTATCAGAGGAAGTCAAATTTTTTTAATTCTTTAAAAAGATTGTTTGTTTTTGTATCCAAATGCACTTAGTTGCTTTGTGTTTCAAAGCAAAAGTAAAAGAAGCAGCAATTATTGAGAGCCTAATATTTTCTTTTTCTTTTTCATTTGATTGACTGAAATATTCCGAACATAATAAAAATTTATAAAGATTTGAACTTTTGGTCCTCAGAAATGAGCTTGTTGAAACTTGGAAGTGTTTCTTTCATTCTCTCCTGTTATTTATAAATATTGAGTTTATCATTTATTCTTTAATGTGGTTGAGTTTGATATGAAAATAGTTATTTGTTTTCAGTTGTCTTCCATGTCTTCGTAAACACTCTTGAGAGATTACCATTTTCCTTTTCTTTAAGAGCTTGTACATCTTATAGTCTTGCAAAGGTGTTGATGCATAGATAACTTGACTATACAAATTCTGGCAATTGCTTGCTTTCTTTAGTAGATATGACTATACATTGACTTTGGAAAAAATAGTTGTGGCTGACTTGTTTTTAGGTTTTCTGTTGGTTACTTCTTTATGGCTAAACATAAGAGCTTGTCTAACACATATGATGTTACTTTACTGATGTTATGTTTAATTCCTTTTTCTCTTTTGTTAGACCTATATTTTGGAGCATGTGCAGTTACATTCTCTTATCTATAGCAAACAATGGTTGTCCTAGGTTGAAATTAGTGATCTTGCAACTCTATTCAGATCACTAAAACTAAAAAGCTACTTGTTTAATTTATTTTATAAACTAATTCATGCTTGGGCAGCCATGGTTGTAGCTGTTTTGAGTACATATTGGTTTTCCTTTGGGATAATAGGGTCAATGTAGTTTCTTTCTCACCAGTTCATCTTGAAAGAATTTGTCTGGTGATATTGATAGGACAAAAATGCTGGTTGAGATTGTGTATTCTATATTTATTTTCTCTTCCTTTTTTTTTTATAAAAAAAAAAATTTCTTTTTTTCTTTTTCAGATTGAATCTATTTCTGGGACAGTGGTGATGCGATGGATTAATTCACAGTTAGGAAGAATTATAGGTTGGGTGGAGCGGACTCTTCAACAAGAGGTAAACAAATTTTTTTTTTGTTTTTATTGTCCCTTCAAAAGCCATGATTTTTTGTCCTTCCATTTGTCTTTTTATTATCTATCTCTCTCTCCACTCTATTTTAGGATTTAGAAATGACTATTTATCTTTATTGGCCTTGCTTCAGTTGTTACTACATAGCTTTTTTTGTATATACAGCTTTAACCTTTTTCTCTTTACTGTTCTACTGGTGGGATGGGGTTAAAAATCAAATGAGGTAAAGCTAGAGAATTCTGGCATGGTATGTTGTTTGTTCTAATGAACATAGGATAGCCTTGCTGTACGGAATATTACATGAACTGGAAAGCCATGGTGGATCTTATAAAGTTGAAAAAGTATTTAAGAATTGACCTTGAACATATATGTGAGTGTGGTGACAAACTACAACGCTTGCAATGTAACTTTAGTTGGGATATTTGGAGAATGGTAGTTTTGTCCCTGAGTTGAGTTGATTTGGGCCGACTTGGTCTGGTACAAGCATATTTTGCCCATAAATCATGGGAAAATTTTGTTATGATTAGCTACATGTATGCATGCAGTCTGCATTATTTTGTTTCTTGTTTGAACTCTTTCATTATTGATAAGGCCTATTTTCTTTGAAAACTGTTTTTAGCGGTGGGACCCAATATCACCTCAACAGCGGCATGGGAGTTCAATTGTGGAAGTTTATAGGATCGTCGAGGAGGTATGAACATTCAAGTTTCTTTTATTGGCCCTTTTGGGTAATTTGTTTAAATGAAGCAGTTGATTATTTGGTGTATTATGTTTATTAGGATTCATCATATGATTCGCTGTTTTTAGAACTTTGACAAGCATTTAATTTTTTCCAAAACAGTTCTCAAGGAAATTATTCTCCGAAAACCTTTTTGCTTTGAGAACATGATGTAGCCGAAAGGTTTAGGGCAATTAGAACTCAACAATTAGGTCTAGAATAGGGTTGATTGTGTTGGAACAATAGAAAGATAATTGGGTTTTTCAAAGAAACCTCTTGAATAAATATTCAAAATAACAAAAGATGATAATGATAATCTTCTACCTAAGATACTTATTTATAATAGTTAAGATAAATCCTAATCAAATAGTTATTCTAATCCTAAATAAAGACTTAAAGTACTAAAATTCTAATAAAGATAGGAAAAAGAATTTCAAACTAAATAAATAAAATAAAATCCTAAACTAACTAAAATACTAAATAAATTTTCATATGCGCCTGCATCAGTCCCCTCGGGTCAGAAAAGACTCGACTCCGACGAGTAGGCCTTGACATACTCCTCATAGATGTCGGGATCCACTCTTTTTAATTCTTCTTCTGCAATCCAAGTGCTTTCATTAGCAGGTTTACCAAGCCATTTCACTAAAAATCGTCTATACGGGTTCCCCCGTCTAGATCGAACCTCTTTTACATCTAGCACATCCTCAATAACTTCAACCTTAGCAATTGGAAGGTGCTGAATTTGAGCGTCTATGGTAGATGCAGTTCCATCAATCCATCAAATGGATACAAGTCCAAAATATTGAAAATAGGACTGATTTGTAACTCAAGTGGCAACTCAATTAAGTAGGCATTTGAACTGATTTTCTTTAGCACCTTACAAGGTCCAAACTTTCTAGACTTGAGTTTGTGATAAGTACCCTTAGGAAATCTTTCTTGCCTCAAGTGCACAGGTACTTGATCACCTTCCTCAAATTCCTGCTTGCGACGATGTTGATTTGCTGTAAAAGAATATTCTGCATTGCTGGCCTTTAAAGCAGCCTTTACCTCTTCATGAATTTTTCGAATATGGTCAGCAAATAACTCTCCTTCATTACTCACTCTAGCTTCTTGTGGTAGGGGTACTAAATCTAGCACATGTTGAGGTTTTAACCCATATGCAGCCTCAAATGGTGTCTTCTTTATGCTTCGATTGACAGAATTGTTGTAAGCGAATTCAGCTTGGGGTATGACTAAACCCCAAGTCTTTGGGTTATTTTGAATAAGACATCTTAACATATTACCCAAACTTCGATTTACAACTTCTGTTTGACCATCTGTTTGCGGATGGCAAGTACTAGAATACTTCAACTCTGTCCCAAATTTCCTCCACAAAGTTCTCCAAAAATGTCCCATAAGCTTCACATCTCTATCAGAAACAATGGAAGTTGGAATTCCATGTAATCTTACAATCTCACGAAAGAATAATTCAGCAATATGAGTTGCATCAGAAGTCCTAAAACACGGAATAAAATGTGCCATTTTTGAAAACCGATCCACCACCACAAAGATAGAATCAAATCCTTTTGCTGTCTTTAGAAGTCCCAAAACAAAATCAATACTCAAATGAATCCAAGGTGCATCTGGTTCAGGTAAAGGAACATATAAACCTGTGTTTTGAGCACTGCTTTTACCAAATAGGCAAGCTGGACATCTTTTCACCAACCTCTCCACATCTCGGCGCATTTTTTGGCCAATAATAACGATCAGCCACCATTGCCAAAGTCTTGTCTCTCCCAAAATGTCCTCCTAAACCATCCCCATGAAGTTCTCTAATGATTTGCTCCCTTAAAGATCCTTCTGGAATGCACAACTGGTTACCTTTGAATAAATAATCTTCGTGCAACCTATAAGGTAAATTTTCAGCTTGTAATGAACCTTGCAAATCAGTTATTATCTTGCTGAAATATGAATCAGAACTATACTGATTTTTTAAGTTCTTCAAATCCTGTGACTTGAGTGCTCATAACTGATAACATTTTACATCGCCTACTCAAAGCATCAGCCACAGTATTAGACTGCCCAGATTTATATTTTAAAGAGAAATTAAATTCATTGAGAAAAGAACTCCACTTAGCATGTTGATTACTAAGCTTTTTTTGCGAATGCAAATACCTTAAAGCTTGATGGTCAGAATAAACAGCAAACTCACGATAAGCCAAGTAGTGCTGCCAATGACGAATGGCCCTTACCAAAGCATAAAACTCTAAGTCATAAGTTGAATAACGTCGTCTAGAGTCTGTCAACTTTTCACTAAAAAACTCTATAGGCCTTCCATCTTGACTAAGAACTGCTCCAATTCCTACATGTGAAGCATCACACTCAACAGCAAATAACTTCTCAAAATCTGGTAGTGCGAGAACTGGGGCTTCAGTCATCAAAGCTTTAACTCTTTCAAAGGCTTTTTGTGCAGAATGTGACCATTCAAATCCATCTTTCTTCAAAGATTCAGTTATAGGACTCATAATAGAACTAAAATTTCGAATGAATCTCCTATAAAAAGATGCCAAACCATGAAAACTTCTTACTTCTTTGATAGATGTAGGTGCTGGCCACTCTGAAATTGCACGAATCTTATCTGGATCTGGTTTCAAACCCTCTGCAGACACAATGAAACCAAGAAATACCACTTCTGGTTGCATAAAACTGCATTTTTTCAAGTTTATATAAAGCTGCTCCTTTTGAAGTACTTCTAGAACTTGTCGTAAATGTTTTAAGTGTTTTTCCTTAGTGTGGCTATAGATCAAAATATCATCAAAGTAAACCACCACAAATGAATTCAAGAAGGACTTGAGTACCTCTGCCATGACTCATGAATGTGCTTGGTGCATTTGAAAGGCCAAATGGCATCACCAACCATTCAAATAATCCATCCGGGGTTTTGAAAGCTGTTTTCCATTCATCTCCATCCCCCATTCTAATTTGATGGTATCCGCTCTTCAAATCTATCTTTGAAAACACTCTTGAACCAACTAATTGATCAAGCATCTCATCTAATCGAGTAATGGGAAAACGATACTTGATTGTAATTTTATTTATGGCACGGCTGTCCACACACATCCCCCATGAACCATCTTTCTTAGGAGCTAACAAAGCTGGGCAAGCAAANATGGTCAGAATAAACAGCAAACTCACGATAAGCCAAGTAGTGCTGCCAATGACGAATGGCCCTTACCAAAGCATAAAACTCTAAGTCATAAGTTGAATAACGTCGTCTAGAGTCTGTCAACTTTTCACTAAAAAACTCTATAGGCCTTCCATCTTGACTAAGAACTGCTCCAATTCCTACATATGAAGCATCACACTCAACAACAAATAACTTCTCAAAATCTGGTAGTGCGAGAACTGGGGCTTCAGTCATCAAAGCTTTAACTCTTTCAAAGGCTTTTTGTGCAGAATGTGACCATTCAAATCCATCTTTCTCTAAAGATTCAGTTATAGGACTCATAATAGAACTAAAATTTCGAATGAATCTCCTATAAAAAGATGCCAAACCATGAAAACGCCTTACTTCTTTGATAGATGTAGGTGCTGGCCACTCTGAAATTGCATGAATCTTCTCTAAATCTGGTTTCAAACCCTCTGCAGACACAATGAAACCAAGAAATACCACTTCTGGTTGCATAAAACTGCATTTTTTCAAGTTTATATAAAGCTGCTCCTTTTGAAGTACTTCTAAAACTTGTTGTAAATGTTTTAAGTGCTTTTCCTTATTGTGGCTATAGATCAAAATATCATCAAAGTAAACCACCACAAATGAATTCAAGAAGGACTTGAGTACCTCTGCCATGACTCTCATAAATGTGCTTGGTGCATTTGAAAGGCCAAATGGCATCACCAACCATTCAAATAATCCATCCAGTGTTTTGAAGGTTGTTTTCCATTCATCTCCATCCCTCATTCTAATTTGATGGTATCCGCTTTTCAAATCGATCTTTGAAAACACTCTTGAACCAACTAATTGATCAAGCATCTCATCTAATCGAGAAATGGGAAAACGATACTTGATTATAATTTTATTTATGGCACGGCTGTCCACACACATCCTCCATGAACCATCTTTCTTAGGAGCTAACAAAGCTGGGCAAGCACAAGGACTTTTACTTTCACGCACTAAACCTTTCTCCAACAACTCCTCAACCTGTCTTTGTACCTTAGCTCGCTGCATAGGTGGCATTCTATATGCTGGCAGATTTAGTAATGCTGCTCCTGGTACCAAATCAATTGCATGTTGGATGCTACGTAAAGGTGGTAGACTTTTCAGCAAATCCTCATTGAACAATTCTACAAACTCCTTCAATAACTGTTGAATTTCTGTTGGATATTGAGGAGATTTACCCATCTGATCACTTTTTAAATGCTTAGTTACCAAAGTATACATATTACCCATCTCACTACCTTCAGCTTCAAAATTTTCAGCAAATAAATACCTAATGATCTTGCTGATCTTGTTGTTTGCTGATTTCTTAGTCTCTTCTCTAAGAGGATATAAAGTGTACCTCTTGTTATTCTTGTAGAAAGAATAGGTATTTGGCTTCGTCTTATGAACCATATCGTGATCATACAACCAAGGTCTACCCACAAGAATATGACCAACATCCATTGGCACAACATCACATAGGGCCTCATCATCCAAGTTATCTCCCATAGTAAATTTCACCAAACATTGAGTAGTTACTGGTACTTCGTGTCCCTTCTTTAGCCACCCAATCTTGTAAGGATAAGGATGTTTGTTTGTAGGAAGCTTTAATTTGTTCACTGCCTCTTTTGAAATAATATTTTCCATGCTTCCTCCATCAATGACAAGATCACACACTTTACCTTCACAAACAACTCGTGTGCGAAAAATACTTCGCCTCTTCCAATCTTCTGCTTCCTCATTTACTGTTGTTGTCATTACTCTTCGTACCACTAATGACTCACCTTGTGCAGGATAAACATCGATTTCCTCTACCTCCTCCTCATACTCATCATAAACAGGCTCTAACTCTTCCCCTAATTCTGCTAAGTTCACCCTTCGTTGTGGGCAAGCAAAAGAAGTGTGCCCCTTTTCCCCACAAGTAAAACATCGAATATGGGAATTGTTGCCTCTTTTATTTGTAGAAGAACCAGAACTGTTTTGTCCTCCATAAGGCATTATACCCTTGCCTTTATCATTCTTTTCAATATTGGTTGCACCTCTATTAGTTTTATTGATTGTGGCAGCCCCTTGATAATTTTGTTGGGATTTTCGATAACCTCTTCTTGCTTTAGAATTATTTTGCCAATGGGTGCCATATAAGGGCTTTCTAGCACCATAGCGTAAAACTCGTTTTTCTGCTGATAGAGCATATTGACGAGCATCTTCAATGTTGTATAAACGAACTACTCCCATCTCGTCTCTAATAGAATGATTTAAACCAGCAAGATAACGAGAAGTAATTTGTTCGTTACTCTCAACTAACCCAACCCGAATTGATAAGTTATTGAATTTCGATGTATACTCCTCAACGGTCGTGTTATTTTGCTTCAAACAATGAAACTTTTCATATAATTTCATAGTATAATCAGCAGGTAAAAATTGCTTTCGTAATTTGCTTTTCATGTGCTTCCAAGTGCTGATTTTAAGCTTACCTTGTCGTGCACGTTGCTCTTCAACTCTCTTCCACCATTGAAGTGCAGTACCCTTTAATTTCAACTTTACAAATAACACTTTTCGATTTTCTGCCATGGGTTTCCATTCAAAGTAATTTTCCAAACTAGCTTCCCAATCCAAATATTCTTCCGTATGAAATTTTTCATGAAAATCAGTTACTTCGATCCTGATTCCTCCACTGTTTAAATCAAGAGCATGTAATAATCGGTCCTCCAATCCAACTCTTGCCGCTTGATTTGTGGGTCCATCTTCATGAAAGGGGTTCTTGTTCTCAAATTCGTTATCATCCTCGAGATCGTGAATCTCAAGGGGGTTGTGGTCACCTTCCGGATTTTCCATTCGGGCTTCCACTGGTTCTTGACGCTGCAAGACTTGCACAGCCCGGGTCAAGTCATCAATCATTCTCCGCATCTCTGCCAACTCAGCTTGTTGGGGCTGATTGCCTCTACCTCGACCTCTAGCTCGACCAACCATAATCTCCTAACTCAAATCCTTATAGGATAGTAAGATCGTTTGCTCTGATACCACTTGATGTAGCCGAAAGGTTTAGGGCAATTAGAACTCAACAATTAGGGCTAGAATAGGGTTGATTGTGTTGGAACAATAAAAAGATAATTGGGTTTTCAAAGAAACCTCTTGAATAAATATTCAAAATAACAAAAGATGATAATGATAATCTTCTACCTAAGATACTTATTTATAATAGTTAAGATAAATCCTAATCAAATAGTAATTCTAATCCTAAATAAAGACTTAAAGTACTAAAATTCTAATAAAGATAGGAAAAAGAATTTCAAACTAAATAAATAAAATAAAATCCTAAACTAACTAAAATACTAAATAAATTTTCATATGCGCCTGCATCAGAACAGCTTTTGTTGTTTTTACCAGATTCCAATTTTATTTTTTTCTCTTTGAGAACTATTTTTTCAATTTTAACTATTCAATGCCTATTTTCAGTTAACAACGGAAAACTTTTTTATTCTATGTAGAACAATGTGTTTCAGAACTAATAACTCGAATCAAGTCCACACATGTCCTGGACTTTTACATTTGCAATCATCCTTTAGTTTATTAGTAACTTTAATGATAAGATTTTAGAGTGTTCTTGTGTATTCCATTTATTATCTGTCTACTTGCAATTTCTTGTCCTCGTAAATTCATATACATTTTCACTGGCATAACTTTTGAGTTTCATTTTAATTCAATTTGGTTTAGTTTAGAGATCAGCCTATAAGTTTGTTTTGCAAGCAGTCACTCTTCCCTTATGCTTTTTGTCCCCTTTATGTTTTGCTATTTAAAAAAAAATCCATGTATAAAATTCAGAAATCTGTAGACAAATTTGCTATGTGTGGTTTTATTTTGTAATGTCAAATTTGGAATAAATTAGCAATTCAGAGTCGGTATCACAATTCTTGAAAGACATGAGTTACCAGTTACAATTTTGGCTATGATGTTGTCTTATGTGCTGGCTTTTAGTCCCCTTGGAGCCTATAAAGGTTGCTTAATTACCGGCCTACATCGTATATTATTAATTTGATTCAATGCTTTGCAGGGAACTGTGTACATGACTTAGGAACTATGGTGGTGATAAGCATGAAGAAATTGGAAAATTTTGTCTGAATTTACTGTGTGCATTTACACTGAAAATATTTGCCTCTATCTCCCTGCAGTATCAGCTGCAGACATGATCTCAGCTTTGTCAGTTTTAACTAATAGATTCATTGAATCTTTTACTAACAAAGATGAGTAGTTTGATTCCAAACTGGATTTACTGTGTCATTTGGTTCAGTCATAACTCATAACCGGTTATTAATGTAATAATAGTATGTATTTTGATGAGCAATTGACAAGTTCTTAACTTTCTCCTGGAGTTCGTTATTATGGAACTGGAATGCGTTGGTAAATTACTAACAAATATTTGATTCCTATTAATTAGAGAATCAGTTTTCATAGGATTTTGGAATCTGGAATCTCAAATTTTCTTAACATAATTTTCAGCATTCATTTCTTTTATATTTCTTTCTCCTTTTAGATGTTCATCATGTTCTGGAGATGTTAATAATACATTTTATTTTCTTTTTTATTTTGGGTGCAGACGGTAGATCAATTTTTTGCTATTAAAGCTCCCATGAGGCCTATGGAATTGAATGCTCTGTTTAGTGGCATTGATAATGCATTTCAAGTATATGCAAATCATATTGTTGACAATTTAGGTCAGTATCCTCTATGTTTAACATTCTAAGTTGATGGATTTTAGTGTCATTTATATGAAAGAAACTCTTATGTTCTTTTTCCTTTTTCTTTTATTAGTTAAGTCAATATTGTTTTCACTATTATGTGGTAATATAAAATTGAAAACAATAACCACTGGAGTTACATCACTGACAGTTGGAATGAGATTGCTGCAGTCTTATTCTAGAAAAGCTTAGGAGGCATTCTCCATCTGTCCTGCAATGTCACCAAGCTCAAGGTCAGTTGAGCTTGAGCTTTTCACTGGATCTGTACAGCTTGGCCCAATTACTCTGGTTAAGAGTATAGAACAATTGAGGACCATCTTCTTCTAATGTCCCTTTGCAAGGGGCTAGAATCATACTATAGCGCTAGGTGAACTTCAGCAACTAGACGGGTATGACCTGAAGCAGAAAATTATCTACTAGATGCCATTCATCCATCAGAGAACTGTTGCATATATAACTTGCGAATATGCGCTGTATCCCAGTTGGTGTCAAAAGTTGGACCTAAAGATATTATTGGAAGATTTATGATATATCACTGTTGATAATATGTTCTACCGTCTGGATACTGCAAGTTTATTTACGGAATGAGCATTTAGTCAGTACTTTTTAATGCTTTTGGACCATCCCTTATGGACATAGATAGTAGTCTGGGATAAGTCCCGGAATTATTACCCAATGAAATATTCTTAAATCAAGTTAATCCTCATATTGTTTCTTCCCACATATCAGTCATTGGTTGATAAATGAGTGCTCATTTTTTCTATTGCTGCTTCAGTGATTAATTGCTTGATTATCTTTATACATCATGGCAACTCAAATTTTCTTGAGGCAAAATCAGTATAGCATTGTTCTTTACATCTCTCTTGCTGCTTTCATTCTTTGAATTCTGTTTGGTGTTTCAATCGGTTTTGTCTACCCTTTTCTATCCTGCCTTTTATTTCATTGCTTTCAAAGTAGACCTTGACTTGTGAGTTTTACAATGCAGCTAGCAAAGATGATTTAATTCCACCTTTGCCTGTTCTCACCCGATATAGAAAAGAAGCTGGAATTAAGGCTTTTGTGAAGAAGGAACTATTTGATTCTAGGCTGCCAGATCAGAGAAGGTCCATTGAAATTAATGTCCTGACTACAGCAACCCTATGTGTTCAGTTAAACACTTTATATGTGAGTTCAAGCTTCATTTTGTCCTAGTGGTTAATACATGTCTGGATGGTTTATATTTCTTTTCTTTTTTTTTTTGGGTGGGTGGGGGTGGGGCAGTTGTTGTTTGTTTTTCCTTTTGATCTATAATGATTAATTAATGTACATGTTTTGTTAGTTGCTTGTGACGCATTATTGCTGGTGATAGGATTATTTGTTTTTCCCTTATGTTGATAAGGCGTACTTTTTGCGCCGTAACTGTTTAATTTATTAGACCAGGACAGCATAAATTGTGGTATATGGATGAGTAATAGTCTCATAAGATCTCAAACAGCCCTTTCATTAGTACGCACAATTTTTCTGTTCATTGACATTCACCCTTCCAAGCCACTTAGAGAAAAGCAATTAAAACTTGATTGCCATAGGTGAGAAATAGATGAACTAGTTTGAATTGAAATCTAGGTGATATAGTGATGTAATATCATCAGAAAATTCTGTTTCAGCATAAAAACAAGAGCAGTGGAGAAAAAAATGATCTTTCAAGTAAATAAAGCTTCTTTTTTAAGAAATAAATTTTTCATAACCTAGATGGTGCAGAACCATGGAGCTGACCTCCACATATCCTCTTCTTTTCCCCATTGAAATCAGATGATCTTCCCTGAATGACACTTCCATGTATCTGAGCTATCACCAATAATGGTAAAAGCATATATATATATATATATATATATATATATATATATATATATAATTAATGAAAATGGTTTGTTTACATTCTGAGTTTTCAGTTTACCTTTTCTTGTTTCTGCATTATTTGAGCACTTACCTAAACTTAAAAAATGGTGTATTTTCATGTTAAGCCAAAGGAGTTCTTGTCTAAGTGTTCCACATTTATGAAATAATGATGTCCTTCCAAGTCATTCCTTTAGTTGTGCTAAAATCATGCTCCAACAGTTCCCCTGTTTCATTTCATGTATTGTCTTCTTTGGAAACTTATTTGCTGATGCTGTTATGAGAATATATTCTGACTTGAATTTTTGCTATTGGCAGTATGCTATTAGTCAACTGAACAAGTTGGAAGATAGCATCTGGGAACGCTGGACAAGGAAAAAGCCCCAGGATAAAATCTACATCAGTATGTATCTGAAGTCCACAATGATACTTTTCATTTTCATTCATTTGAGTAATAACAGGATGTATGTTGCTCATGCATATGAAACTTTTGCAACTAATATATTCATCTGAAATGGTTACCTTTCTTGACTTTCAAAGCTAACGGAAGTGAAAATGAAAAATAGTTGGCTCAACTTGGTCTTGAGAACTGAATGCTTCCCAAATAGTTGACAGGCAAAGCATAATCCCTATGATCAAAGTTGTTCTTAAATCATTGTTTGCTGCCTAAATCAAAATGTTTTTCAAATGGTTGAAATCCTTGATTTTGGCTATTGTTTGGGAATAGATTGGTGTCCAGATCTTACATTGTGGAGTATTTCCACTGTAACTCTCATACGTATGTATGCTATCTATGTGGCTGCCATCTGTACATGTTTATTATTGTCTGACCATGTCAGTACTGCAGTAGTTTTTCCTTAGAAACAATTGAACTTTTTGCATGTTGGACTGAGCTTTTATCCATTTGTCTGTAGGGAAATCCATGGATGATAAATCTAAAAGTTCTACCCAGAAAGGCACCTTTGATAGGAGCAGGAAAGATATAAATGCTGCTATTGACCGCATTCGAGAATTTACTGGTAATATCTATTTTCTTTTTTCTTAAGAAACAGAATTGATCACTGATTAAGTACTTTCTGCATGTTGCAGGTACTAAAATTATTTTCTGGGATTTAAGGGAGCCATTTATTGAGAACTTGTATAAACCTAATGTTTCTCAATCTAGGTTGGAAGCAGTTATTGAACCACTTGATGCGGTAAGTCTTTTTTTTTTTCCCAAGAAAACAAAACAAAAATTTAATGGCTTAAATGAGCTAAAAAATTTGATTTCTCTTTCCTGGACTTGTTAAAGGGCATCTGTTAGAAATCATAACAAGTTGATTAGAAAAGATCCTAATAAAATAAAAATCTAAGTGATTCTCCATCTGAAAGCAAGTAATTTGATAAAACCTGGAATATCTGTCAAGTCAATCTGACAATTCCTTGTGCAACTTCGTGGACTCTCAAGAACTGTCCATAGATAGTTGCTTTCATTCCTGTAGACATGATACCAGGTGGTTTGATAACACTTGTAGTACCCATCAGGTGAATTCCAGCATTTCTTACACACCTCAGTGGTCAAAGGATTGTGTTTAGAACTCATGTAGAGATAATTCCATTTTTTCTTTTAAAAATGTGGAGCACATTCTTTTGCTTATATGATTAACTTGAGTACTTTCTGTGTTGTGTCTGTTAATGCTTGAATTTAGTTTTAAAGTGTTATTTTGTGCCCAAGCTTTCAGCTTTAAGATTTTATAGTAAAAATGTATTGCGGTAGTGTAGATTTATTAACATATGTTTGTTAATTGATGCTGAGATACGGCTATGCATTGTTAACTGCTGCAGGAACTAAATCAACTATGTGATATTATTGTGGAGCCACTTAGGGATCGAGTAGTGACCAGTCTTCTTCAAGCATCACTGGTCTTTTCCTAAATCTGCGTCTTCCACCAAATTTAAACTGGTTCTTAAAGTTTTACTTATTTAAAGGGTTTCTTTTTCCAGGAAGGCTTTCTTCGGGTTTTGTTAGACGGAGGCCCGTCACGAGTTTTCCTCCCAAGTGATGCAAAGCTATTGGAAGAAGATTTGGAGATCTTAAAGGTGACCACTGGCTGCTTCAATAAAAAAAACAATATTGACAATGATGATGGAGATAATAATAATATTGAACATAGATTTTGCATTATTAGAAGCCATATTCCTTTTTCCACCGATTTGAGTAACTATTTTGTTTAGACAAACTTTGACCTTGAAAGAAGCATTTATATGTTTCACTAAAGTAAGGTACTGAAAATACAATATTTTGGTTGAAAGGGCCTATAAACCAATTTAGCTTACTGCTTCAATTTTGATGTCCAATCAAATTTGATTGTCTAGATTGTAGCTGTAGAACTTAAGTGATCTATTGACATGAATGTTGGTGTGTTACATAGGAATTCTTTATTTCTGGAGGTGATGGACTTCCTCGAGGAGTTGTTGAAAACCAAGTAGCACGTGTTCGGCTTGTTGTGAAGTTACAGGGATTAGAGGTAAGAATGGTGCTTTGACTATTACTATTTCAAACCACCCTTTCAAAAAGGTTGGAGGGTACATTTGCTGGTCATGGTGAAATATATTGTAAGGAAATGAAAAATTCTTATTACCAGGTAGGTTAATAACAAATGAAAATATTTCTGATAACTATGCCTACACTTATCCTGTTAAGAGTGTTTGATTTTTTTAACTTACATTTCACTTATCCAAAATCTCAACTTTTCACTAAGGGTAATCTTTTGGACATTGTGCAAGCAAAAATTTCTACATATGTATACTATGGGCGGATATTAATTTTTCTCGGCCATAATTGATTGCAGACTCGAGAATTGGTTGAGGACTTGAGATCGTCAAGTGGCAAACTAGGTGCTGATAACCAGACCCTACTGAGAATATTATGCCACAGGGCTGATTCTGAGGCATCCCAATTTGTCAAGAAGCAGTATAAGATACCCAAGTCTTCTGCGTAGGCCGATGATACTTATACTGAGTAGTTGACTCAAAATCGGCTGGATGTAGAAGAAAGTGGGCAAATATGTATCAGCCTGTTCAGGTGAATATAATTTCATCACTCCCTTGTAAAACAAAACAATCGAATTTTCTTTTATGTTTATTTATGCCCATTTAGTGTTAGTTCGTTTGCTTTGTATGTTTAAATAATTCACATATATGACATGTCTATATGAGATCGAAACTATACCCTGAATGCTCCGTGGCCAACTAGAGCTGTTCTAAGCCAAACCTATTTGCACTGAGGTAAAAAAGCTCGGTCTCTTTGCGCAAGCAGTGAGGATGCCCCAATGACCCTGCAATGCGGCTTCCTCACTTGAGTTTATCAACTTAATATCGAGCTTGTAGCTTTGTTGGAAGAACTTTTATTCACGATACTTTTTCGATCCTCCCTAGAATTTGGCAAGTGCAATCACCGTTTCTGGCCTAGGGGGGGCAAAGTTTGAAGTTTCTGAAATGGTAATTCAGCTGTTGGATGGTCCAAAGTTAGTGATCTGGAGGAGATGTCAACATTCAACTGTAGTTTGTTTAGTGTTTTCATATTGTTTCCCCTTTTGTATTTTATTTCACTCTGTCTTGCTTTATTAAATGTAGTTTTGCAAATATTATGCAATAAAACGTAGTCGTTTTTTTTTAATTGTAGTTTTGGTATTCTATGTTACTCGGACTCGGAGGTGAATATGAAAATGATTACGTGTTCGATACGAATATGTTCAATTTTTTTTTCTAATATTTATATCGATGAATATGTGTTGAACACGAGTATTTTTAAAAAATCAAAGAGGCATGAAGATGTAATTGGTATTATTTTTTAATCATAATTCAAGGGACTTAATTCACACGTTTGATCAAAAAAGAAAAAATACTATTAGGTAAACTAATTAAAATAATAAGATTTCCTTGTATTGTCATTACATGTATAAGAAATTTGATTTTTAAGGAATAATTATGTCACAATTCATCATTTAAATTTGATTTTCGTATTTAAATCACGACATATTATTATTATTATGCTAATGATGTTTAATATAATTTTTTCTTATTTTTTGGACATTATACATTGTACCTATGTATTTCAATTTTAAATATCTCTAACTTTTTTATTATTTTAATATTAATTTCTCATATCTTTTGCTTGGACGCTTAAAACCATAAAAAAAATTCTATAATTCAATTCTCAAAAAATGAAAAATAAAAAAAAATCTAAAATTCATCTTATTTAGTAAAATCAAATAATTAGGTCGACGGCCAAACGCCCAATGCGTTTTTAGACAACCCATTCAAGGAAAAGATTCTGGGCCGTCGATCTGAACCTTTTATCTTACGACCGTTGATTTGTTCGTAAAATGTTCATTCCTTTCTTCCTCTGTCTCACTTCACCTCTCAAATTCATCATTTCAGGTAAAAGCTTAAGCTTATTCTTTCTTTTACTCTAAATTTTCCGTTTTGTCTGTGATTCTGATGTTCTACATTTTATTTTTCGAACTTTTTTTGGTCGAAAAAATATTATTGATTTTATATTTACAAAGCTTTGATTCACAATGGGTTTTGCTTTACTGGGTCTTTCTGGCATGTTTGATTATTGTTTTTGGAATGGCATTTTGATTATGGATTATGGGTTTTCTCCAATTTTCTTGAACATATCTTATGATAAAATTTCTGGGAATGAATATTATCTTTACATGGAGTTATGGTTTGGTTCTTTCTTGTACCGAACCTTTGCCATGTGATTTTTTGTAGTTAAAATTTTGTCATATGATTAGTGCTGGAAACCTTTATTCTAGTAATTTTGGTTGGTTTAAAAATAGTATTCATTTGTAGTTTGAAGGATATGATTTGAATGGGGTTTTGTTTGACTGGCTTGTATTGCCTGTTTGATTGAATAGATAAAAGAAATGTTTTTGAAGTGTCTTTTTTTTTCTTTTATTATTCATGATACCACAAGGTGATTATGATATATTGAGTTTTCTTGATTGTTCTTGAATTTTGTTATGATGAAATTTGTGGAAGCTAAGATGATGTTAACATGGAGTTTAGATTTTTGGTTCATTCTTGAATTGCATCTTTGCGAAGTGTTTTTTAGTAAAAGTTATTTGGGTGAGCATGCTATATTTGGGATTTTGTCACGAGATTAGTCTGGTAGTATGAATGGATGTGGATTTAGGCTGAGAATTGCCCTCACTTGAGTTATGCATAATTATCATGAGTGTTGTTTAATGGGTATGTAATGAACTAATGATATTTTAGATACTAGTTGGGTTTTGTTAATCATACTGAATCTGTCTGGGAATATTTTGTTTTAAAAAGGATTCAATTTTTGTGAAGATTGGCCAAAAAATTTTGTTTGGGAAGGAACTGCCATGGCTTTGGGTTTTGATTCTGAATGCCTTTTTGGAAATTGATCTTACATATGAGTTGGGGTTCATTAAGGGTGCATTCTAGCTCCAGTGGGATTGGGGTAAAAAGGGGGGGTGCTCCAGTGCAGTTGGAGGGGCTCCCAACTGCACCGTGTTGCGGTGCCCAACAGCAAGCCTACTGAATCTGCTCAGCATGTTTTGTTTTAGATGTTTCAATTGGGTGTGAAGGAAATGCCATAATTTTCCTTTGATATTATCTTTTAATTATTGCCTTATATTTGATTCCGGGTTTGATGCTATCTGTTTTTGTGGAGTTGAGCATTATTGATTATGTGAAATGGGATGTGAAATGGGCATTATAGGGTTATGTTCATTACAATGTGGTAAATTTATAGGTGGTTAAAATGTGATCTCTCTCAATCTTGTGTTTGGAGTGTTGAAATTGGGTTTTAACATATTTGCTCTCAGGATAGGTCTAGACTAACCATAGGTACCTTTGTCAATTTTTCGTTTCTTCAAGATTGATATACTGTTTCTTCTTATTCTAAGGACATTGATTTAATTGGGAATTATTTTATTTTCAATTTCTGTGTTCAGAAGCAGAATGTTTCTCAAGGTGCAGTTGCCATGGAATGTCATAATTCCTGCTGACAGCTTGGGTGCCAAAGGCTTGATGCTTCAAAAGGCTATAGTGGTACACCTATTGGATGACTTTGCTTGCAAGAAGGCCACCAAGGATCTTGGATATTTCATTGCTGTAACAACTCTGGAGAGCATTGGGGACGGCAAAGTTAGACAGAACACAGGGGATGTGCTTTTCCCTGTTGTCTTCAGTGGCATCACCTTCAAGATGTTCAGGGGAGAGATTTTGGAAGGGGTTGTACACAAGATACTGAAACATGGAGTTTTCTTGAGGTGTGGGCCAGTCCAAAACATCTATCTGTCTCACCTAAAAATGCCTGACTATCATTATGTGCCTGGGGAAAATGCTATCTTCATGAATGACAAGCACTCGAAGATTGAGAAGGATGTTGTTGTTCGATTCATAGTGATTGGAACAAAGTGGCTGGAGGCAGAGAGAGAATTTCAGGCATTGGTGAGTTTGGAAGGTGACTACTTAGGACCAGTTTCTTGAACATAACTTTTGTTCACCTTTGTATGTATTTGGATGCACTTCTTACCATTTTCTTAAGAACTTGTTGATTTGAGAATGTTGGATGTTAAATTGTTCGACTAGCTATTGTAAATTCAGTTGTTGAAGTCTACAGTTAACTTATGATATATACTTGGTATAGCATTTGAAAACTCCTGCCTTGTGTGTGTGTGTGTGTGTTTTTTTTTAGCTAATATTGATGTTTGGACTATGTATAATTGGTTAGCACACGACATGATCACAATTTGCTATCTCCTCTCTGTATCAATTGGAAAAATACTCTGTTTAAGAGGATAGTCCATTTTTCTTACTATCTACTTTTGCCCTAACTGCACTTTTCTACCCCTGGGGATGGCATGGATCTCGTTCACCTTGGTATACTTCGTTGAGTGCTGGGAATTGGTCTAACTCTCATTGATTGACAATGAGGCTGACCACTCAAAATGGTATCTACAACTTTTTTTGAACATCCAAATGCTTAGCTCTTTTGCAAAGCACTCCATGAGCTAACAAATTCCCCAGTCTTATCCTTTAGAGAAAGCTTTGGTAGGGGATCCTGTTGAGCAGTAAGGCCAAGAGAAACTTGTCGCAGGGTAGGCCGAAATTGAGGATTGCCATGCAAGCATGCGATAGCCAGCTTGGTAGTCGAGACCATTTGAGGATTGCCATCCAATGACCATTTGGCATGGATGGTGATGATGATGAAGATGAGAAATTCGAAATAAGATAACCCAGATGCCTTCCCATTATTATCTCTAGTGTTAGCATGCAGAAACTACAAACATCCCATTTTTCAGTCACTCTGAATGTGTAAGCTAACTCTGCAAAGAGAAGTAGAATTATCCAGCCCTTTTTGGATACAATAGCTAAGATCAGAAGCTAAAATTATATTGTTTTTTGGTGTTGAATAATTACAAACCTAGAGCTGTGCACCCGAAAGCTAAAAATTTAACTCTTTGAGAATTTTTATTTTATTTATAGAATTTTGAAGTAATGTTTTAGTCACTAATGTTTATAAAAGTTAATGTTTAGGTTATTCAGTTATCGAAAATTAATAGTTGTTTAAAGTGGTTTTTTCATTTCAATTGATTTCGATCAAGCAAATAATATCACGTGACAGATGAATTGATATGAATATATTACATGATTAAGATTAATTGACATGAAGAAACTTATATCAACACAGTCTTTAAAAATTAATGATTGGATTGAGTGATGAAAATATTATTTTTTATTATGTGATTTGTTTAAAACTAGTGATCAAATGGATAATTTTTCTTTAAAAATAAATAATTTAAGTAAAAAATACCTAAAAATGGAGAGTTTCGACAATAAAACAATTCAACTATAGATAAAAGAAGGAGAACCCCGCGCCAGATGACTTCATTTCATCTTTCAAAAGCAAGCTAAGTTTACAGGCAGCTTATAACGAAATTGGTCGTTCCAGCGTCAATCTGGTGTCCCAATTAAAATATTAATTCCTAACTAATTAGACCAATTGATATTCACAGTGACAAAATTCTTGGAAGAAAAGGTAAATTGATAAGCAAAAAGGCATACCTAATGTTATTATATATTCTCAACCTCCAATTATTAGCATCTCAGCCTGGAACTCCACCAAACAATTCTCCCAACTCTATCATTGAGAAAGGCTTGGGCAATTGAGGTGATGGATGGGTCAAGGCTTGAGCAACCTGTCCCATGGTTGGCCGAAATTTAGGGTTGCCATTCACGCATGCAAATGCTAGTTTTGTAGCAAAGACAACATCCTTTGCTACTTGTCTTACGAGTGGTGAGAGACGTTGGTCTATCACGCCTTGTAGTAAAATTTTTTGGTCGTTTGCTTCCGGTGCCGACAGTGATGAGGACAAACATGAAATCAGATCACCTGGATGCCTCCCCATAAGAATTTCCATTGTTAGCACCCCAAAACTGTAGACATCGCATTTCTCATCTACTTTCATCATATAAGCTAACTCTGCATAAGGAAATCCACGCATACATTATTTAGGTAGTACTAACAAGCATACTATATACCATTACCATGGCATAGATTATATGTTCCACTGCTTCCATTTTTTTTTAAGAAGAAAGAAACTACTATAAATTTAATGAATGTTTTAGTAGATGATACTATGACCAAATTACACATGTACCTGGAGCTGTGTACCCGATGGTGCCTGCAAATGAGGTCCAGTTGGAGGAGTCTGGATTTAAAAGCCTAGCTGTGCCAAAATCTGAGACATGAGCCTCATAGTCGAAATCCAAGAGAACATTGTTGCTGGAAATGTCTCGATGAATTATAGGTGGTGAATGGTCGTGATGCATATAAGACAAAGCGTTGGCCAATCCTTTGACAACATTGAGCCTCTTAATCCAATCCAATTCTGCTGCCTCTTCATTGTTGCTTAAGATCATTCTCAAACTTCCCCTTTCCATAAACTCATAAACCAGAAATGAGTGCTTTGAATGTGAACAAAAACCATGTAATTTCACAACATTACGATGCCTTATTTCTGTTAAAGCATGAATCTCACTTTCAAAGGCTTTCAAGTTGTTGATAAGCATGCTATCTTCATGCTGGTGAAGTTTCTTGACAGCAACCACCTGACCCATTGGCAGCACAGCCTTATAAACATTTCCATATCTTCCTGAACCAATGCAATAGTTGGAGCTGAAATCTTCTGTGGCTTCAATAATTTTCTCATAGAGTATTCTTCCATCAAATCCCAATACTGTGAAAATATCTCCAAGTTGTGCCTCCCTTGACTCAGATTTTTTGTTTCGAATCTTTTGGCGAAGAATAAGGAAACCTCCAGCCAAGGTAAATATCAGAAGCGGAATACCAAAGGGTAAAAGTACAACTAAAATGGTGACTGTAGTGCGTTTTTTATGACCCATTTTGTTGCTAGTGATAGAAGCACAAGGCATTAATCCAGTGGCATTACCACAGAGGCCCTTATTGTTTCTTAAGCCATCAAATGAAGCCTCATGAAATGCCTTAATGTTGGGAATGGGGCCTTCTAATTGATTGTAAGAGATATTCACAAACGTCAAGCTTTGCAAATAATGGAAATCAATCGGGATTGAACCACGGAGCATATTGTGAGAAAGATCCAATATTTCCAAGGTGTGTAATTTTCCAAGCTGTTGTGGTATCACTCCAACAAGCAAATTTTGACTCAAATCTAGACTTCGCAAACCATATATGTAGCTTAATGAAAAAGGAATGCTTTCTCCAAGTTTATTCCTGCTCAAATTCAAGCTCAAAAACTTTGAGCACTCTCCAAGTTGATTAGGAATTGGTCCACTTAAATCATTTGATGCCAAGTTTAGATGTTCTAGATTTGAAAGAACTCCAATCTCTAATGGAATTTTGCCTGAAAGTTGGTTACCACTTAGCAAAAGACGAAACATCAATGATAAAGATCCCAAGTCCTTGGGAATCTCACCGATTAGATGATTGAAAGAGAGATCGAGTTCCTGTAATTGAGTTGCATGTTCCAACTCAGGTGGTATCTTTCCAGAAATATTGTTATTGGAGATTTGTAGGCTTGTCAGATTATGGCATTGCCCCCACTTTGGAGAAAGTTCACCATAAAACCAGTTATTGCTTAATGCAATATAATTCAAATTTGGATATACACCAAAAGCTTCTGATATATTTCCTGTCAAGTGATTCCCTTCAAGCCTAACTCTGTATAAACTTTTGCAGTCTCTCAAACTTGTTGGGATCTGACCCGTCAAATTGTTGTTGATAACTGAAATATTAACGAGTAATCCATTGCTGCATAAATTTTCAGGTAATTGACCACTGAGATGGTTATGTCCTAATTGCAATGATTCCAAATGAGTAAGATTGCTAAATGTTGGAGGAATGGACCCTGACAAATTATTGTAGATAAGGAATAATACAGTAAGCTTTGTCAAGTTTCCTATTGAAGCAGGGATTGAACCAGAGAAATTATTCTTAGCGAGCACAAGTACGGAGAGAGATTTAAGCATTCCAACTTCTGGAGGTATCGATCCAGAAAACATATTGCCATTGAGGTTAAGATAGGATAAGCTGGTCAAGTTTCCTATGGAAGCAGGAATGACACCTGTGAGATTATTAGTTGACAACTGCAAATCGGACAAAGATCCAAGTTGTCCTATTTCGCTCGGGATAGAACCAGAGAGCTCATTCCGATGTAGATAAAGCTGCACCAACTTGGTTAAATTTCCAATGGATTCTGGGATAGGACCACTTAGGCTGTTATTTGAAAAATCAAGATAGAGGAGAGACCTCAACATTCCTACTTCTCCTGGTATACGGCCAGTGAGTCTGTTGCTCCCAAGGTGAAGCTTGGTTAAATTATGCAAGCTTCCAATAGAGGCAGGGATTGGACCACTTAGATAGTTATGATTGAAATAGATCTCAGAAACTGAACTCAGCCTTCCTATTTCTTGTGGAATGGAACCACTGATCTTATTTCCTACTAAAGAAACCCACTGAAGACTTTTCAATAAACAAATTTCAGATGGAATATTCCCTGAAAAATTGTTGGATGACAAGTCAAGGAAGATGAGCTTGGAAAGGTTTCCAATGTGTGAGGGAATGGGCCCATACAGTGAGTTATTTTGAAGGTTAAGCGTCATCAGGTTAGGGAAGAAAGCGAAATTAAGAGTATCAAGTGTACCTCTGAAGCCATAATTTGGAAGGCTTAGATTGGTGATGCTTCCAGCCTTGTCGCAAGTGATTCCGACCCAGTTGCAGTGGGTGTCTCCAAGCCACGAAGAGAGCAAAGTTTGGCTTTTGTTGTCAAGGCTAGCTTTCCATTTTAGAAGAGTTTCTGCTTCTTTAGCTGCTGCAGCAGCTGCTAAAGAGGTAAAACCATTGGAGGACTGAGGCGGCACAAGCATGAGAAAGAACAGGGCCTGGAATGGTATTAAGAAAGAAGCCATGATTTCCACAGTTGAAAGGATTTTGATTAACTGTTGTAAATTAGTTTGGCTAGAACGGCCAGGTATTTATGCAAAATATAGAGCATTGATCAGTGAGTGGCCATGGAACATCCACATCAAGTAGAATAATTAAATTATATTCTAATTCAATTAGATGTTAATTAATTTAAATTTATCTTTAATTCAATTATATATTTAATTTTTTATGGATATGTTGAATTATGTTTAGTTAAAACAAGTCAATGATTCACAAAATATGCAATGCAGTAGCTGCTGCTTGGTTAGAGCTTTAAGACATTTTTAATCGTTTGCAGCTTGAATGACTAAAAATATGCTAAATTGATTATATAATTATTAAAAGAAGTTCAACATAAATTGATTCCTTTGCAGCAAATGTACACGGGTCAGCTGGGATAGAAACTCTTTCATTTCTGCGTGAAATGTACACTACCTTCCTTGGCAGCTAAGGAGATCTGTCAGGATGTAAGAATGCCGTTGAACGAGTTAAAGCATTGATGGAATATAATGTGGGTCTTTTTGACTTTTTGTTAACCACGTCTCCTCTTCTTTGTATGAAATATCCATTCATCTTGCTTTTCCCAAAAAAAAAAAAAAATTATAATAATAAAGTGAGCTAAGTGAAATTGCAAATGAATTGTTTTATCATTATTCTAGTTTATATTGGACCTTACAATGCTGGAAAACTGGCTCAAATTCAACGAACATTGATAGCTTTAATCATACGACAAATATTTGACCACCACAAATTACATAAAAAATAAAATATCTCAAATACATGATCTTTAAAATGATAAGTCACCCCAAATTGTCAAGCACGGTGTTGAGTTGGAGATTCTTAAAAGTAAGGAAACCATTTTCACGTGAAGACGTACAGTCTTGATAAAGACAATAGAGAAAAAGGAAACACCTTTTTCCATCAGCTTTAATTTGTTTTAATTTTTCCTGGAGACATGAGATTCTTAATGTTGTAATGTGAAACACCTTTATTACTAAAAAGGAAACCTAAATTAATTAAAACATCACATGACAAATACAAAGTTAGAACAATGTTGTTGATTTTACACATGCAAGTATACATATCAAATAAGTAATATAAACAGTAAATCTAGATTATTGTTCGCGCAAAGATTTACTTCTAAAGTTTCACTAAGTACTAAAATTATATAACAAATTAATTTTATTTAAGCTAATCGAAAATTGAGAAAATAATCAAAGTCAAAATTAAAAATAAACAATAAATTAACTACCAAAAACTAATTATGTTGAGAAAAGTAGTAGATTGAAAACCTAGGGTCATGGATTCATTCAACACTTTATATAATATAAGCTTTTCTTGTTATTTATCTTTCCTGAGTAGTTTTACTAATATAGAATCCAAAGCTATGGACAAATCTCTGTTGAGATATTTGTACAAATATCTAACTTAATTAGTTCACTATATGTTAATAGAAATCAATTAAATTAAGTTCATTAAGCAAGTATTTAATCTGACTACATATGACAATTGGCATATGTTTACCTGAATCGTGAATTAGATTACTTAAGTGACATGAATATACATTATTCAAATCTTAATTCAACCCAAAATCTCTCAATCAAGTTTCAATTAGATTCGCAAATCAATTAATTGTTGATCAGGTAATTAAAGGCATTAAGAATAGATTTGAATAAGTAAAACGATACTCATTCATGATAAATAATAGAAAAATAAGTTTTCAGGCTATATGTTGAAATCCATCATAATCCTAGATAAGCAAATTAGCTCATAATATCTAAATAAAACACTATCTAAAAAAATTTAGCCATGAATTCAAAACAAGAAAGTAGGAATAACACAAAAGGAGATAACTAAATAATGTCAAAGCCTAGTTGATTGCGAATCTCTCTCAATTGCTCTTGAATTCTTGATTGATTCATAGCTCCAATTCTCTAGAAAATTAAAGCTGTTGTCGTCTCCTCCTCTGAATGCTCTAAAAAAGACTCTTAAATATGTGCAAGGTGCCATACTTTTCAATTTTTTTTGTTGCAGTTTTAATTTTGAAAACTGTGGTGGAGCCATGGCCTTGAATTCTTAGCGTCGCGGTGTCGTAACAAGCCTTGGTAGCACCGCAACGCTCCTCTGTTGGGGCCACGGCGGTTTTCTCTCTACCGTTTGTATGGTGCACCCTTCCAACTCAGTGCCACAGCCATGGTTCTCCCAACGCTGCGGTGGTAGATACCTCAGTGTCGCGGCCATGAGTAACTTAGAGCCGCAGCCTCAGTCACCTTGTTGCCTTATGTACAGAATTACATCTATTTATTAACTTCGAATGTGATTTTCACCTAGATCTGGTCCGAACTGGGCAAAGTGGTCAATATGAAAGTTGTAGCCCATTTTCTTAGCTTTCTAATGAATTAAAAATGACATCAATTGGACTTTTGTAACTCAAGTTACCTTTAAATTACTGCAACATATGTGAGTAACACTTTCACCATACTTATGCTATCATAACTTAAGTTCATCTTATTCATCACATATCCTACACAAAACCATGAGAGAAATCAACATTAACTCTTCTTAAAATAAATTAAAAACAAAATAAAGTAAAATTAAACTAACATAACTTAATTTAACTATTTAACAAGTAATATAACTTACATTAGAAAAACGCTTAAAATATTAAAATTCGAGCCTAAAACTCAAAGATCTAGTGACTAAAGTCTTCAAAATGTTTTAAAAATAACTCTATATAGCACAGTTATCAGAACAATGATTGTTATCCCTCGTTTAAAATAATTGAGGTTCAAAGTTCATACAAAATTAATTTAAGATGAAAGAAAACATTACATGATACACCCCAATTAATATTAAGTACTACTTTTTTCCCAATATTTATACTATGAAATATGTCACGCGATGTGGGTCGATTTTGTAATATTTGATATTAGAGTATTTCTCTATTTATTTTTAATATTTTAAGTTGTCATCGGTACTTAAATTCAAATTTGAGACTTTTAAATGTCCCTTTTAAAGTGGAAAATTGATTTTGACCTCAATTCTCTCAATTGAATTCATTAAAATGCATGTTCTACATTTATGAAGAACATTACCATACTTAAATATAGAAAACAATTAAATATTCTCTTTGAACCATTTTAGGAGATAATAAATATGTAGAGCATTCCAATAGTGAAAACTAAAAAGATGGAAATACTATTTTTCTTTTTCAACCTATTTTCAGATTTTATTAGATGGGATTTTTAAAAATGGTTCACATAATTGTTTTTCTCACACATAATTCATATATTTTATTTTAAAAATGGTCTTGACTTACTATGATTAAACATGTTTAAGGAAAGTATCAATGCTTTAATGTCACGTTTACAAGAAGAGAAATGTATATTGAATTGTGTTGTTATACAAGGAAAATGGAGTATGTTTATATAAGAGATTCTCAACAATTTAGGAGAGAATCGTATATATGTTCCACAGACATATTTAATTAAATTATATTTATTATTAAAATATTATAAAATCTTTTTATATCTATTTTTTAATAATTTTAAATAAATAATAAAATTAAAATTAAACACAATATTCAACTTCTCTTGTTTATCTGTTTGTCAATTTTCTCATTCTCATCACTCATCCCTATATTTTACCTTATTACATTATATCAAGCTTCCTTTTTTTTTTCAACTATTTTTAAATAATAATTAACACTATATTAAAAGAAAAGTCTCATTCCTATTAACTTAATTTCTATGATAGTTAGCACTACTTCTATATTATAAGTTTTTGTTGTGTTCGCAATTACAAAATTTTCGTTGTTTTCTTTTTTTCTCATCTCTTTTTTCTTTTATTACAAAATTAATTATGAGATTTAATTAGTTTAAAATATTTTTAATTATTATCAAATTAAACTTTAATTAAATTATATTCTAATTCCATTAGACATTAAATATTTTAAAGTTGTCTTTAATTCAATTATATATTAATTAAAATTTGATTCACAATGGATTTTGCTTTTGTGGATATTTATGTGATATCCATTTCATATCAAATTTGAATGTGATTGTTGAAATTTATATAATAATCTAATTAATCAGTAGTAACAATTTGAGTTTAAACTTTTGAGAATCACGGTTTAGACTTAAAAAAGTATTGGATAAGTGATGTTTGGACTTAGATCATTATAAATACTAGATAAAAAGCCTGGTTAGTACGGATGTTTTTATTATTTTTGTAGTTTGTACTTTGTAGAAATCCATCTTTGAAAGTACATGTGTCAATTTATGAATTTAAGGCAGTAGAGATGTGAACTAGTTAACTCATAAGTTGACACATGTACTTTCAAACATATCTAAGATATGTTGTCCACATCATTTTCCCTTCCTCAATGAATTTTGATAATGACAATACAATTATAAATGTACAGATTGTTAGAAATTTTGATGTAAAGGACGAATTTATTAATTATTTTACTTGATTTACGTGAAAAGAAAAAAGATTTGCATGTTCAAATAGTCCAAAAATGTTTAGTCTACAAATCTCTCTACACTTGGAAAAGCTTTATCAATGGTATCCGTTATTACCATGTGATAATGACTTGCCCAAAAAAGGATAGAAATAAGTTAATTAGTATAGAATCCACATCCTTTGCTCCTATTTTCTTGTCGCCTAGAGATGTTGCCCACTCTTTGGCATCTGTCACATTGCACAGCAAACTTATAAGCATCTCTAAACAAAGTAGGCCAATACAAACCTGATTGGAGAACTTTGGCAGCAGTCCTCCAAAATGCCCACCATAATATGAAGAATGGCAATGATGAAGCACGCTTTGAACTTCTTCTTCTGGAACACATTTTCTCAGAATTTGATCATTACACTGCTTAAACAAGAAAGGATTATTCCACACATAAGATTTAACATCATGCAAAAACTTCTTTTTCTGGTGAAAATTTAAATAAGAGGGAATGATATTGCTCACCAGATAATTTACAAAGTCCGCATACCAAGGGGTTGAGCTCTTACTCACTTGAAAGATTTGCTCATCCGGGAAGGTCTCCCTGATGACGGTTTACTCCTTCCCTTGATGTTCAGGCTCCAATCTCGATAGGTGGTCTGCTACTTGATTTTCTGTTCCCTTTTTATCACGGATCTCTAAATCAAACTCTTGTAGCAGCAGGATCCATCTAATCAACCTTAGCTTGGCATCTTTTTTGGCAATCAAATACTTAATGGCAGAATGATCAGTATACACAATGACCTTAGTGCCAACCAAATAAGAACGAAACTTATCAAATGCAAAAACTACAGCTAACAGTTCTTTTGGGGCTCCCAACTGCACTGTGTTGTGGTGCCCAACAGCAAGCCTACTGAATCTGCTCAGCATGTTTTGTTTTAGATGTTTCAATTGGGTGTGAAGGAAATGCCATAATTTCCTTTGATATTATCTTTTTATTATTGCTTTATGTTTGATTCCAGGTTTGATGCTATCTGTTTTTGTGGAGTTGTGCATTATTGATTATGTGAAATGGGATGTGAAATGGGCATTATAGGGTTATGTTCATTACAATGTGGTAAATTTGTAGGTGGTTAAAATGTGATCTCTCTCAATCTTTTGTGTTTGGAGTGTTGAAATTGGGTTTTGACATATTTGCTCTCAGGATAGGTCTAAACTAACCATAGGTACCTTTGTCAATTTTTCATTTCTTCAAGATTGATATACTGTTTCTTCTTATTCTAAGGACATGGATTAGTTGGGAATTATTTTATTTTCAATTTCCGTGTTCAGGAGCAGCATGTTTCTCAAGGTGCAGTTGCCATGGAATGTCATAATTCCTGCTGACGGCTTGGGTGCCGAAGGCTTGATGCTCCAAAAGGCTATAGTGGTACGCCTATTGGATGACTTTGCTTGCAAGAAGGCCACCAAGGATCTTGGATATTTCATTGCTGTAACAACTCTGGAGAGCATTGGGGACGGAAAAGTTAGACAGAACACAGGGGATGTGCCTTTCCCTGTTGTCTTCAGTGGAATCACCTTCAAGATGTTCAGGGGAGAGATTTTGGAAGGGGTTGTACACAAGATACTGAAACATGGAGTTTTCTTGAGGTGTGGGCCAGTCCAAAACATCTATCTGTCTCACCTAAAAATGCCTGACTATCATTATGTGCCCGGGGAAAATGCTATCTTCATGAATGACAAGCACTCGAAGATTGAGAAGGATGTTGTTGTTCGATTCATAGTGATTGGAACAAAGTGGTTGGAGGCAGAGAGAGAATTTCAGGCATTGGTTAGTTTGGAAGGTGACTACTTAGGACCAGTTTCTTGAACATAACTTCTGTTCACCTTTGTATGTATTTGGTTGCACTTCTTGCCGTTTTCTTAGGAACTTGTTGATTTTGAGAATGTTGGATGTTAAATTGTTCGACTAGCTATTGTAAATTCAGTGGTTGAAGTCTACAGTTAACTTATGATATATACTTGGTACAGCATTTTAAAACTCCTGCCTTTTGTGTGTGTGTGTGTGTTTTTTTGCTAATATTGATGTTTGGACTATGTATAATTTGTTAGCACGCAACATGATTGCCATTTGCTATCTCCAGTGTTAGCATGCAGAAACTACAAACATCACATTTTTCAGTCATGCTGAATGTGTAAGCCAACTCTGCAAAGAGAAGTGGAATTATGGAACCCTTTTCGGATACAATAACAAAGATCAGAAGCTAAATTAATATCTTGAAACTTTTATGGTTTTGGTGTTGAATAATTACAAAACTAGAGCTGCGCACCCGAAAGTAAAAAATTTTGCTGGAAAAAATAGTCAAATGTGACCATTAAACTAGGTAAAAGATGAAGTAAATTACCTATTTGATTATTTAATTTCTTGAGAATTTTTATTTTGGTTATCAAATTTTAAAATCACTTTTTAGCCACTAATGTTTATAAAAGTTGATTTTAGGTTATTCAGTTATCGAAAAGTAACAGTTGTTTAAAGTGCTTTTTTTTTTACTTCAATTGATTTGGATTGCATAAACAATACTATGTGACAGATGAATTGATACGGATATATTATATGGCTAAGATTAACCGACGTGGCAAAGTTTAAGTCAGACAATCTTTAAAAATTAATGGTTAGATTGAGTGACTAAAATATTAACTTTTATAATGTGCTTTGTTTAAAATTTAGTGATCATATGGATAATTTTCTTTTAAAAATAAATAATCAATCGTTCCGGAGTCAATTTGATGCCCCAATTAAAATGTAAATTCCTAACTAACTAAACTTACTAATTAGAACAATTGATATTCACAGAGATAAAATTCCTGAACTTGGTAACAACTTACTATCAAACTATTATTAGAGTGCTTAAATATTTTAGTACAAATTGAAGAGAAATAGTTTATGCTGGAAGAAAAGGTGAATTGATAAGCAAATACAAGTACCGAATGTTACTATATATCCTCAACATCCAAATTATTAGTCACCAAACAATTCTCCCAACTTTGTTGTTGAGAAAGGCTTGGGCAATTGAGGCGATGGACAGGTAAAGGCTTGAGCAACCTGTCCCATGGTTGGCCGAAATTTGGGGTTGCCATTCACGCATGCAAATGCTAGTTTTGTAGCGAAGACAACATCCTCTGCAACTTGTTTGACTGGTGGTGAGAGACGTTGGTCTATCACGTCTTTCAGTAAAATCTGTTGGTCGTTTGCTTCTGGTGCCAACGGTGATGAGGACAAACATGAAATTAGATCACCAGGATGCCTCCCCATAAGAATTTCCATTGTTAGCATCCCAAAACTGTAGACATCGCATTTCTCATCTACTTTCATCGTATAAGCCAACTCTGCATAAAGAAATTGCGAAAGTTAAATCCATTACCAAGGCACTAATTATATGTTGCATTGCTTCTATTTTTTTAAGATGAAGGAAATTACACATATACCTGGAGCTGTGTACCCGATGGTGCCTGCAAATGAGGTCCAGTTGGAGGAGTCTGGCTTTAAAAGCCTAGCTGTGCCAAAATCTGAGACATGAGCCTCATACTCCAAATCCAAGAGAACATTGTTGCTGGAAATGTCTCGATGAATTATAGGTGGTGAATGGTCGTGATGCATATAAGACAAAGCGTTGGCCAATCCTTTGACAACATTGAGCCTTTTATTCCAATCCAACACTTCTGCCTCTTGATTGTTGCTTAAGATCATTCTCAAACTTCCTCTTTCCACAAACTCATAAACCAGAAATGAGTGCTTTGAATGTGAACAAAAACCATGTAGCTTCACAATGTTACGATGCCTTGTTTCTGTTAAAGCACGAATCTCACTTTCAAAGGCTTTCAAGTTGTTGATGAGCATGCTATCTTCATGTTGATGAAGTTTCTTGACGGCAACCACCTGACCAGTTGGTAGCACAGCTTTATAAACATTTCCATATCCTCCTGAACCAATGCAATGGTTAGAGCTGAAATCTTCTGTGGCTTCAAGAATGTTCTCATAGAGTATTCTTCCATCATATCCCAATACTGTGAAAATATCTCCAAGTTGTGCCTCCCTTGACTCAGATTTTCTAGTTCGAATCTTTCGACGAAGAATAAGGAAACCTCCAGCCAAGGTAAATATCAGAAGCAGAATACCTAAGAGTGGAAGCACAACTAAAATGATGACTCTGCTGCTTTTTTTATGACTGATTTTGTTGCTAGTGATAGGCGCACATGGCATTAACCCAGTGGCATTACCACAGAGGCCCTTATTGTTTCTTAAGGCATCAAATGAAGCCTCATGAAATGCCTTAAGGTTGGGAATAGAGCCTTCTAGTTTATTGTAGGATAGATTCACAATCGTCAAGCTCAGCAAACCATTGAAAGCAATCGGGATGGAACCATTGAGCATATTGTGAGAAAGGTCCAATATTTCCAAGGTTTGTAATTTTCCAAGCTGTTGTGGTATTGCTCCAACAAGTAAATTCTGACTCAAATCTAGACTTTGCAGACCATATATGTAGCTTAATGAAAAAGGAATGATTTCTCCAAGTTTATTCCTGCTCAAATTCAAGATCAATAACTTCAAGCACTCTCCAAGTTGATTAGGAATTGGTCCACTTAAATTATTTGATGCCAAGTTAAGATGTGCTAGATTTGAAAGAACTCCAATCTCCGATGGAATTTTGCCTGAAAGTTGGTTACCACTTAGCAAAAGACGGAACATCAATGATAATGATCCCAATTCCTTGGGAATCTCACCAATTAGATGATTTGAAGAGAGATCGAGTTCCTGTAATTGATTTGCATGTTCCAACTCAGGTGGTATCTTTCCAGAAATGTTGTTATTGGAGATTTGTAGGCTTGTTAGATTATGGCATTGACCCCACTTTGGAGAAAGTTCACCATAAAACTTGTTATTGCTTAATGCAATAAAATTCAAATTTGGATATACACCAAAAGCTTCTAACAGATTTCCTGTTAAGTGATTTCCTTCAAGCCTAACTCTGTATAAGCTTTTGCAGTTTCTCAAGCTTGGTGGGATTTGACCCGTCAAATTGTTGTTCATAACTGCAAGATAAGTGAGTCGTCCACCATGGCATACATTCTCGGGTAATTGACCACTAAGATGGTTGTCTGATAATTGTAATGATTCCAAATGAGTAAGATTGCTAAATGTTGGAGGAATGGAACTTGACAAATTATTATTGGCAAGGGCTAATATCGTAAGCTTCATCAAGTTTCCTATTGAAGCAGGGATTGACCCAGAAAACATATTATCTTTAAGGTATAGAAGAGATAAGTTGGTCAAGTTTCCTATGGAAGCAGGGATGACACCGGTGAGATTATTGTTTAACAACTGCAATACGGACAGAGATCCAAGTTGTCCTACTTCACCGGGGAGAGAGCCAGAGAGCTTATTGGAATATAGATAAAGCGACACCAACTTGCTTAAATTTCCAATGGATTCTGGAATAGGACCAATTAGGTAGTTTCTTGAAAAATCAAGATATAGGAGAGACCTTAACATTCCTACTTCTCCAGGTATAGGGCCAGTGAGTCTGTTGCTCCCAAGGTCAAGCCTCATTAAAGTATGCATGCTTCCGATGGAGGCAGGGATTGAACCATTTAAATAGTTTTCATGGAATAAGATGTTTGTAACTGAACTCAACCTTTGTATTTTTTGGGGAATGGAACCACTGATCTTATTTCCTGCTAAGGAAATCCACTGAAGACTTTTCAATAAACAAATTTCAGGTGGAATATTTCCTGTAAAATTATTGACTGACAAGTCAAGGAATATGAGCTTGGAAAGGTTTCCAATGTGTGAGGGAATGGGCCCATAAAGTGCGTTATTAGGAAGATGAAGCCCAATCAGGTTAGGGAAGGAAAAGGAATTGAGAAGATGAAGTGTACCTCTGAAGCCATAATTTGGAAGGCTTAGATTGGTGGTGCTTCCAGCCTTGTCGCAAGTGATTCCGACCCAGTTGCAATGGCTGTCTCCAAGCCACGACGAGAGGAAAGTTTGGCTTCTGTTGTCAAGGCTAGCTTTCCATTTTAGAAGAGTTTCTGCTTCTTTAGCTGGTGCAGCAGCTGCTAAAGAAGTAAAAACGTTGGAGGACTGAAGTGGCACAAGCATGAGAAAGAAGAGGACCTGGAATGGTATTAAGAAAGAAGCCATGGTTTGAATAGTTGAAAGGGTTTTGATTAATTGTTGTAAGTTAGTTTGGGTAGAATGGCCAGGTATTTATGCAAAATATAGAGCATTTCAGTAAGTAGCTAGTCAACATCCAAACATGAAGTAGAATAATGGCAGTTGAAGACGGGAATTGAGAAAAAATTGAATTGCGTTAATTAAGGAAAAGACCACTGTATTTTGAGGACTAATAATGGCAGTTGACTCGACTCCCTTGAAATAAATTTTGGTTCAATTCTTTGATTGGTCTGAAGAAATTTCGACGCCAACAGAAAATTACGTTTCAAGACTCAAAAGTCTTGGGGGTAATTGTAGAATGAAAACAATTTCAGCCATTTAAAAATTGCCACATGTCCTTCAAAATTTTCTTTCAATTTTATATAGAGACCAACTAAAATTCTTTATTGTTTTTAAACTAATTAATTGAATATTTTTATACCATTTGGTAATAAGTATATAATGACACATCATTAGGCCAATACAATTTCAAGGCATCATGGACCATCCAATTAAATTTTGCCTATGAGTTATCATATTTATTTCTAATTAAAGTACAATATCTTAGAGATAATATTAAGGAGTTTAAGTTTTTATAGAATTCTCTCACTTAACATTATAAATATAATGCTCCTTCAAGCTATTTGTCACACACAATCAGGGAAGAAAAAGATATTAAAAAATAAAGTCTCTAGAGCTCTCACATCAAAAAGGGGAATCAAAAGAATAAAGTCTCCAATTCCAACGAGAAAGATTGAAGTTTCCAGAGTTCCAACAAATCAAATAAAGAGGAAGCTTTACAAAATAAAATTGGGATTATACTCAAGTCTCTGAAATATATAAAAAAAAGTCAATTAACTTTTATATTTTTATTACATTCAATTAATCCTTATATTTTTATTTTGGTTAAATAAACTCTTACTATTAACTGTGAACTAATTGCTATTAATCAAAATTATAAATATCAGTTTAATCCTTATATGATTATAAACATACAGTACAGTTAGAGAAATATTTAAAAGTATATATTAATTTGCTGACGTGATTAGTATAGCCAATCTGATATAAAATTTCATAGTAAAATATTTAAACTATATACTTGATTAGTTAAATTATAGCTATTATTAAAATACTATAAGATCATTTTATATTTATTTTTTAATATTTTTAGATATATAATCAAACTAAAATTAAATAATTATTAATCTAATATATCTTAAACCTGGTTGAGCCTAAAAACTTCTACCCAAGGCTTGACCGCGGGTGTCATGAGTAGCTTGACACAAGGACAAATTTACTTATAAAGATGAGTATATGTATTTTCAAAAGTAAAAAATAGATATCATAAGACTTATAAAATTATGTATATGTTACGACGTAAAGAGAGCTTTTTAAAATTATAGCTTTACACTTTTTAATAGATGACGTACTTCTTCTTTCAATTTCAAGCTGAGTTTTTTTTTTTTGCCAAAAAAGGTAATTCTATTGTGAAACAAAAATTTACAAAATGTATAATAAGTTAAGATAAAATACAAAGAAAAAACACATAAAGAAGACAAATGTATAATAACTTACACCCAATATTCATCTCTCTTTTACCTCTTTTCCATCATCTCATTCTCATCACTCAACTTTATATTTTATACCAAGGCAAAACTATACTTAAAATCAGAGATAACCCTTTTCTAACTTTCCAAGTTAATTGATGCAAACATTTTGAATATAATATTTGGTCATCAATCACAAATATAACCGTGCTTACCAATAGCATTGGATTTCATGCCATACTCATATAGTTCATGCATGCAAAATTTCAAGTTAATTGAAAATATCTAACTATTTGATTGATGACAATAAAATTGTGACTATTAAATATATATTTAAAAAGATAGAAATCTCAATTATTGTGATAGGGATATCAAATTGACTTGAAAATTTGCGAACATGGCGGGCATGGGTAGGTTGGTAAATACATTGGTTCAAAATTTCAAACACGTTTACCAAAATTTTGAAAAGCTCTTAAAAAAATAATTTAAAAAAATTTTCAGAGTGCCTAAATTTCCTTACCAACGTTTATTAAGACTCGTCCTCTATCACCGGCCACCAACAAATTTCTAACGTCTTCATAGAGTTAGTAACGCCACGTGGGTTCCAAGTGCGAGGACTATTTCATCATTTGGTTCATTTTCTAACAAGGAATACCATATCAAAAAATGAGCTATCCCTTGAGGGACCTCAGAATGACTATTCCATGCTTTAGGGAATAGAGATTTAATTTTTGGACTGTTTTGTCTTTGTATATATATTTTACTTAATTCCATCTTTCCTTGGTCCAAGGAGAGAGAAATTTTATCAAGGCATTGCACCGCAAGTTGGGGCCATTTTCTTTTTGAACTGCATTACGAATTAATTTTTCACATTTGAGGAGACGTATGTAGACAGCTTGGTTTAGTTGTTCCATTCTTCCAAAACCACATGCTTGACAAAATAGAAGCTTGCAAGAACTCCTAAGAAGATTAGCAGAAAAATTTTTGTCACTAACATCTCTCAAGTCAATCTTAAAGGAGGAAACAAATTTTGGACCCAAAAGCAAATTAGATTTCAAGTTTTGTGAATTATGGTGTGAATTATGTTGGGGCCGTGGCTTTAAAAGAGTTTTTTAACCAACCCTTTTGGATTCTCTTATAGTATTTTAGAAAGGGATTCTTAATTATAGAAGCAAATTTAAAATGTTTTAAGGAATTAAAAATAAATATTAATAATTTTTTATATTTTATTACGTGTATAAAAAATAAAAATAATTTTATATCTTTCTCAACTCCCTCTCACCTATCTTTCTCCGGGGAGTGTTTTATTTCCTGTTGAATTATGAAGGCCATTATTTTCAAAAAAAAAAAAAAGAGGATAAAACATAGTTTACTCACAGTTGAGATGAGAAGGCTAGCAAAGGATAAAGCGTTCATGCTTTGTTTGAATAGCAAAGGATAAAGCGTTCATGATTTGTTTGAATAGCAAAGGATAAAGCGTTCATGTTTTACATTTATATTCAGCATTAATTTACATTTATTAAGGCTTGTCCTCCCTCGCTGCTCACCGACCAATTTCTAACGTCTCCATTCAGCTAATAAGTTCTTGAATGATACTCAAGATGATGATTGATGAGTATATCTGATATGAATATAATTAGTATGCTTATCTATTGGGTTATAACAATGATGAAAATTTGTAATAAATGATATTTTAGCATATTTTCATTCATTTTTGTGTCATAAAATAAAGGAAACAAGGCTTGCTGGGTGGAAAGCCAATCTCCTTTCAAGTGGAGGTAGAATCACTCTTTTGAAATCTGTGTTATCTTCTCTTTCGCTGTATTTTATGTCCCTTTTTCAGATTCCTGCCACAGTTAAAAACGAACTTGATAAGATTCAAAGGAGATTTCTTTGGGGTGCTTCAAAGGGTAAGAAGAAGATTCACTGGGTTAACTGGGAAAATGTCTGCAGTCCTAAGGAGTGTGGTGGTCTCGGATTGACAGACTTAGGCATGAAAAACAGAGCTCTTTTGCATAAATGGATATGGAGATATGGACTGGAAACTAATAGCTGGTGGAGAAGTGTTATTGTTGAGAAAGTTGGTTATAACTCCACTAATCTTATTCCAAGTGCAGGTACTAATTCGCGAATGTCTCACGTATGGTGCAGCATAACCTCCCCCCTTTCCCCCTCTAATGCTCACTACAATTTTATCCACACAGGACTAAGCTTCATCGTGGGAGACGGTAGTAATATCTCCTTTTAGCATGATGGGTGGCTTGAGGACTCACCTCTCAAAAACCAGTTCCCATGCATCTTTGCGCTTCCTGAAAATAAACATGGTACTATCAGTGATTTCGAGGCTTGGCACAATGAGGAATGGACTTGGAACATTCAATTAAGAAGAAGATTATTTCGTTGGCAAGAGAGACAATGGACTGATTTTATCAGGAAAATTAATGAGGTTGCTCTTGTAAGAAATTTAAAAGACAGAGTTATCTGGAAGGGATCCCCTAATGGTACATATTCTTCCAAGAGCTACTGTAGAAGCACCCACTCTGGGAATTTGATCAATAAACGAATCTGGAAGGTTGTCTGGGAAGGCCTTGCTCCACCAAAAGTTGAATTTCTTTGCTGGCTTATCCTTAAAGGTAGAGTTGCGGTTAAATCTGAACTTTTGAAAAGAGGTTTTGTTTCTCCTAACACTACGTTTTGTTGTTTTTGCTGCATTGAAATTGTCACGACCTGGAACTCCCCTCGAGACCGTGACAACCGTCGCGGTGCCCTAATGGGCACTCATCTCCCGAAATGCCAACCGGAACCCCGCAAGGCTTAATATCAATTTCTCATTTCCCCTGGTGAGTAACCGTTGCCAAATTTTATGTTCTAAAGGATTTTGAGCTATTTCCAACTTAAAACTGATAAAATAAAATTTTTTTGTCTCACAAGGGCATTTTGGTCATTTTCCACTAAAAATTTCGAAACCAGTAAAAAATATAGTAAACAAGTACCAATCACATAATTCACAATTAAAAATAAGTTTAGGCATCTAAAACCTTTATTTAAAAAGGAATTATAATTATTTGAATATAATAAGAAGATAAAACAAAATATTCAATAAAATATTTTATTTTTTTATAAACATAAATTTTGGAGTTATGCGTAAATACTTTTTATAACGTAAAAACAAAATAAATTTATCATATTGTAGCACAATAAGCTATTAAATTTACAATATCAAGTGGGCCCACAATAACCAGAATTAAAGAAACTGTGAACCTATTGTGTGGAGGACGCTAATCCAATAGAAGCCCTCAATGGAATCAGTTATCTACAGCCTACTCTGAGCCTGAAATGGGTGGAAAGGAGGGTGGTGAGATTATAAAATCTCAGTGAGTAAACAAACACCATTTAAATCAGCTAAAGTCGAGTAAAATGAGACAATTAAAATATCCCACCATTTTAACTATTTCACAATTTGAAAATTCATCCCAACCTATGCAAACGGTTGTATTTCATTTAATTTCTCATTAAGGCTTATCACTTTCATAAACATTTGGCTCATGCCATCAAATAGTACTCGATGACACCTTGATCAGAAGCATACATTCGAGCCCGCCAAGGCTGTTAAAAATTTTGTATACACTTAAAACATATTTTTAGTTTGAGAAAATACAGCCGTTCCTTGGCGTTGGCTGAGTTCCCCTTCACGTGGTGGTTTGGCGTGAAGTGAACCCTAAGCTTTACCTTAGGAGATACCTTACGCGCCTCTCCGTTCGAGGTAAGAATATAATGAGGTTTACCGTACCCATCTAAAAGGTTGGTCCACAGAAAACCCCTACTGTAGTGATTAATATATATAATCCACAATACAATAAAATTCAATAACATGATATGGTAATTATTGTAATTCACAGCCTTTCAAGGCTAAATACACATTTCATATATTATTTAAAAAAAAATACCAATTTAGCCATTCATGCAAATACTGTCATAAGCCATTTGATTCAAATCATAAATTTAATTCATAACAAGTGGTCTCCAATTACTTTATTTTTCAAAATCATCATTCAATTTTAAAACAATTTATAAAATCTTTTCATGTAGACACATTTTGTTTGTAAAACTCAAGATTTACCATTTAAACTCATTTTCATAAAATTTCACCAAAACTGATTAAAAACATACTTTAGATAATTAAAATGATGGTAAGATTACTCACAGTACTAGGAGTTCGATATACTCTTATTCCCGGTCTTCGGGCACAATCTCTCTTTACCCTTGTTAGAAGGCTCACCACCTATATATCATACGTGACACGAATTTTAATAAATTGTGTCAATTTATCATAAACTATTTTAGGCTCTCTAAATCTAAATGAATGCATGCGATGGGATGCAAAATGTCTGATTAATCACTTAAATGTGATATTCGACCTAAGTCACACTATACTTGGTTTAATCGGCTAAAATCTCCAATTTAACTCCAAATCAATTCTTCTCACTTTCTACGCTCCAATTATACCTAAATTACCTCAGTGACTGTGAATAAAATTCAATGTATCAATCCTGAGTCAATAATCACACATGTCTACACATTAGGTAAAAATTCAGATTTTCACACCAAAATTTCCCATTTAATTTCTAGCCTCACCAAATATCAAATATCACCCAAATATCATGAAATATCATCAATTTCAACTACAATATCCTACCTAGAAAATTCGGCCAATAATGGTGATGGGAAAAAATGAATTCTTTTCTTGTTGTTTTGTTTCTAAATATGTTAAACTAACTAAAAACACTAACATAACTTAAAATCAAATCAATCTAACTTTATTCTCTCTCCTTACCCATTTGGGCAGCCATGAATTCACCATGAAAACATGAAATTTAACCATGAAAAATAAGGAGAAATGCATGGGAAAGGTAGATCACAAGTCAAAATCAAGAAATTTTACCTTTGATTGCTTGATCCTTTGAAATCCCACACTTTTTCTTCAATTTTTCCACCTAGGTTTTGTGTTTTTTCCTTTCCTCTCTTGTTCTTACTATGGCCGGCCACATGAAGAGAAAATGGGATAAATATGGGCTGATTTTTATGGAAAATAATAAAGTATTCTTACTTGACATGTGGCATGTTTCCATTGGTCCATTTTTAAAACTTTAAAAATTTTAAACCTTTGTATCTCCACCACATGATTAGTCAATGGTCAAAATGAGGATAAAGGAAGACCATGTGCTGGACAAATGTCCTGGTGGTGGAAAATTACTGTTTTGCCTTGAGGTGGTAAAATTACCATTTTACCCCTATGCTCCGAAAAATACCAAGAATAAATTTTTTTTTCACTTCTTAACCTCAAATCATACTCCAATAAGTCAAATGGGGCTAAAAAATCTTTTCTAAAAATTTTCATTTTGTCCCCAAGTGGCAAATGACCATTTTACCCCTAGATAGTGAAAATTTCGGTTTGACTCCAAATTGATCCTCGAACTCCAAATCACCATATTAAACCATTCTAGGACTTTAATATTCTTAATTTCATCTTAAATTCTCTATTTGATCTAGTTCGAGGCTTAAATCAACTTTGTTGTACCTCTAGGTACAATACCGACTTTTGTCGATTTTTTTCGGGACTCTCCTAGCATGCAAACATGCTATCCATCACATGTATGTTATGACAAGTATTTTATAAAGTCAGGCTTGACATCTTCTCCCCTACTTGGATCAACCATATGATCCTTCTTCGTGACTGGTTTCGACATCCGGCTAAATATTAATATTTTAATATTATTTTATTAATAAAATATTATTTTATTCTAAAAAATTTATCTTATCTCTTTGGTTCTCAAAGTTCCTTATTATGCCTCAATTCGCATCCGACCAACTTTATTTATCACCATATGAAAGTATGGGGCATTTCAATCTCCCCCATCTAAATTAGAATTCATCCTCGAATTCACGTCGATGTTGCGTTATCAATCTCCTTCTATGATCCTATTCCTTTTTCTTTCTATAGGGACATTCAATTTATTTACCTCGTTCACCTTCAGTTCAATTAAATGCTTTATTTATGGCAATTATCATCCTTTGAAGCTAGATCAACAGTACCTTTAACAATCATGATTTCTTATATCGAGTCACCAAGCATACCTTTATCACCCTTATTAAATTTGAACCATAACTTCATCTCAATTATACCGATTTCGATCACATATCATACTTACTTATGTATACCTAATCATCATTGTATTAATTTGCTCCATGCCAAATTTCCCAACCTTGATTCATTCATCTTATACTGGTCCATACCCTTCCTTTAATAGAGTTCCATTAAGAACTTAAACAATCCAAGGTTTACCTTCAAAGTCACTCATAACTTAATCGTTCATTGCATGTCAGTTAACACTTTAGCTTACTGACCTCTTTGGACATTATTTCAAAATCTCCCAATTACTGAGAACCATTCTTCACTTTAGTTAGTAAAATTATCAATTTCATATATACATATGTACATGCATTTTCAAATGTCAACATCTCTCATTATGTATAGGGATCCATGTGTTCACATGCCTTAGACTACATTCCCTTTTATTCATCCACATCCCAATCCTAGTTTCAATATAATAATTCTTATAGTGCATGTCAACCTTCTTATTATACTTGCGTACAACTTCATATCATTCATATCATTTCCAACCATATGCTTAAGTTTCCTTGTACTATATATCATTGCATCACAATGTCATCTCCATTGAATTATAATCTATTATGCGTGTATGCTTATAATCCTATTGATGCCTCAAAGATTTATCTTAATTTGATCATTGCATTTCATGCAATACCACAATTCCTAAGAGTCATCCTTTTTCCTTGATTATCCTTCATACCTCTACATTACCTTGTATCTTTCTTGCATTACGATATTGATTTGTCATTTAAGACTCAAACTCATTTGAGTCATGTATGCCTCAAGCATTTTCGAATTCCAATTTTCATAGTGTATTAGGAAAATTTCATTATCTGACTTCATTTCAAGGTTAACTTCTATCATCCTTTGTTCCACTCTTTCATATGAACATAACATCATTCTTCCTTAACCAATTTGTAAATTGTACTTGAAATTGTAAAACTTAAAACTAGATTCTCCTCAAGTATTTTTCAATATTAATACTAATATCACTCTCAGCTTACAGCTTCTTTTTTATAATCACATAACTTAGTGCTTGCTTTAACGAGATCCAGAGCAAAACTTCTCTTGAGTATTTCCTTGGAAATATCTATCTTAAACTTATGTCTCACAACAGATGATTACTTAACTCGTGACTTAACCATTTGACTCATCAGTAAGTTTCAAAATCACACATCTTATACTCATCTCGTATAATTTATAATTCTTCCTCAAAGGTGTTTAAATATTCTTGAAACACCTAATCACTTATTTGCTCTTTCATACTCCAAGAATATCATTTCCATAAAGGCATGCACTTGCTCACCAAAATCTCTACATGCATGCTCAACTACGCATGTTTCAACTTATCTCCAAAAATTTCTATCATACCCCGTGATTTAGTTGTGTTGTCACTAATCTTTTCCTTTCAACAAGGTCAAAACAAGATTAGTAAATTCTCGTAATGATACTCTATATAAGCTGATTTTCTATACCAGTCTCATAATTCTTCATTCACACTTTTATCATTTAGTATTTTATCTCAAGGTAGTCATCTCAAGAGATTTTTATTTTATTTATTTTTTTATATGCTCATTTTTGTGACATTCCCATCATACTCGTGCATCATGGGCGTGAGGTATTCAGAGCATTACAGCACTAGACAGTCAATGCTGTGGTGCTGTGACTACTAAAAATTTTCTCATCAAGCTATTTGTCTGCATTCAAAGTCATTACATCCATCATTCTCAACTAGTGGGTTTCCCTTCTAGACATATATCATGAGTTCCATAAATATAGGTACTTTTTATTTTCTTGTCATACACACTAAGCCAAGTTAATACTTTTAACTCATGTCATCTTTTGACTTTTATCAACATTCATAAAATTCCACCTTAAAACATCTTTTCCATTCGGTGTAATAAATTCATGATACATATACCACTCCACACATAAGTTGCTTACTATCTACAACTTTCCTCAAATTTATTGTCATCCCTATCTAATTATCTTCCTTGTCTTGTGCTCCAATAATTTTATTGACTTTCGAAATAATTAACTACGGAAACAGCTCAACTTCCTCCTCACTTTATTCTTGCAATCCTTACTAAATCAAAATTTTATATTCCCCATATTTCATAATTTAACTTCATTGGGGTATATTTGTGCCCAATTATTATCTCATAGTATCATGGCATCACTGAGTAATCCTTTTCATGCTTAAATTACAATCATCAACTTAATCACGTTATCCTTTCCGAATGTCATTTATTTCCTCCTATACCCTTTCTCAATAATTATATTACCAATTTATCTCTATCATAAAGAAAATTCCATATCCATCCCGTCATTTAAATAGCTACTTTATATTACATTCTAGTCATACACTTTAAAAGCCAAACTATTTTTACTTCTTTGTGCAGATAATTATTATCTCTTTTACACTACATCTACTTAGAGTTAAGGTAGTGCAAAATCCTACAAAAATATTACATATCATTAGGATCATTCTCTTAATTGGATCTTATCGAAAGAGTTTACTCCGAGTCCTCATGAAGATCCTCTTCCGAGTTCTCCTCCTCTTGAGATTTTTTCTTTTGCTTTTCAATCCAGGCTTGTTGTCTTCTCTTAATTTCCTCAACACTCACCGGTGCAGAATTTCTTCCACATCCAAGAGGAAAATGTCGTACAACGTTCACCCCTTACGGGGTTTACTTACAACTGTTTCTTTATCCTCATTCTTTTCTGGTTGTCCCCTTACATTACTCCCACAGCCGGGAGGAAAGTGTCAGACAACTGTCACACTCTTCCTAGAACGAATATATCCCCTTGCAATTTCTTCCCTCGTCCATTCTCTATGGTGCTCTCCAGGTTGTTCCAAAAGGAAATCTTGTTCAATTTCCAATGTATTGGAGCTACTCTCACTTTCAAAATTCTCGCTACTCTCGAAGCTCCCTTTATTATGAACCAATTCTGATAAGTTCTTAGGAATTCTATTATCAGGAATTCGAGATGGACCACCTTCCGAATCACCTGGATCAGGGTGCCATTTGCTTCTAGCCGTAGAATCTAGAGATCCCTCACTAGCAATATGAAGGGTATCGGGTCTACTGCCTCTTCAGGCATAGAGTGTATGTCACCCGTGCACTTGAAAACCTATATGCAACCAAGTAGTAATTACTTAATCAATTTTTCCATCGCAAGAGTAGGTAGGTTTTTATATGTGGATGTATGCGTTCTATTCAACCTAACCAAACTTAACTTAACTTAACTTAACTTATCTTAACCTAACTGGACTTGGGGCCACACTAACACTGTAAATTTTAAAACAACTTTAAAACAATTTTAAACCAACTTTAAACCCAAAGTTCTGATCTTTAAAACGAAAAGCTCTGATACCAATCTAATTGTCACGACCCAGAACTCCCCTCGAACCCGTGACAACTGCCGCGGTGCCCTGATGGGCACTCATCTCCCGAAATGCCAACCGGAACCCAGTAAGGCTTAATATCAGTTTCTCATTTCCCCCGGTGAGGAACCGTTGCCAAATTTTATGTTCTAAAGGATGTTGAGCTATTTCCAACTTAAAACTGATAAAATAAAAATTTTTTGTCTCACAAGGGCATTTTGGTCATTTTTCACTGAAAATTTCAAAACTAGTTAAAAATGTAGTAAACAAGTACCAATCGCATAATTCACAATTAAAAATAAGTTTAGGCATCTAAAACCTTTATTTAAAATGGAATTATAATTATTTGAATATAACAAGAAGATAAAACAAAATATTCAATAAAATATTTTATTTTCTTATAAACAGAAATTTTGGAGTTATGCGTAAATACTTTTTGTAATGTAAAAACAAAATAAATTCATCATATTGTAGCACAATAAACTATTAAATTTACAATATCAAGTGGGCCTACAATAACCAAAATTACAAAAATTGTGAACCTACTGTGTGGAGGACACTAATCCAATAGAAGCCCTCGATGGAATCAGCTATCTACAGCCTACTCGGAGCCTGAAATGGGTGGAAAGGAGGGTGGTGAGATTATAAAATCCCAGTGAGTAAACGAACACCATTTAAATCAGCTAAAGCTGAGTAAAAGGAGACAATTAAAATATCCCATCATTTTAAGTATTTCACAATTTGAAAATTCATCCAAACCCATGCAAACGGTTGTATTTCATTAATTTCTCATTAAAGCTTATGACTTTCATAAACATTTGGCTCATACCATCAAATAGTACTCGATGACACCTTGAATCATTCAATTTTAAAACAATTTATAAAATCTTTTCATGTAGACACATTTTGTTTGTAAAACTCAAGATTTACCATTTAAACTCATTTTCATAAAATTTCACCAAAATCGATTAAAAACATACTTTAGATAATTAAAATGATGGTAAGGTTACTCACAGTACTAGGAGTTCAATATATTCTTATTCCCGGTCTTCGGGCACAATCTCTCTTTACCCTTGTTAGAGGTCTCACCACCTATACATCATACGTGACACGAATTTCAATAAATTTTGTCAATTTATCATAAACTATTTCAGGCTCTCTAAATCTAAATGAATGCATGCGATGGGATGCAAAATGTCTGATTAATCACTTAAATGTGATATTCGACCTAAGTCATACTATACTCGGTTTAATCGGTTAAAATCTCCAATTTAACTCCAAATCAATTCTTCTCACTTTCTACACTCCAATTATACCTAAATTACCTCAGTGACTGTGAATGAGATTCAATGTATCAGTCTCGGGTCAATAATCACACATGTCTACACATTAGGTAAAAATTCAGATTTTCACACCAAAATTTCCCATTTAATTTCTAGCCTCACCAAACATCAAATATCACCCAAATATCATGAAATATCGTCAATTTCAACTACAATATCCTCCCTAGAAAATTCGGCCAATAATGGTGATGGGGACAAATAAATTCTTTTCTTGTTGTTTTGTTTCTAAATATGCTAAACTAACTAAAAACACTAACATAACTTAAAATCAAATCAATCTAACTTCATTCTCTCTCCTTACCCATTTGGGCAGCCATGAGTTCACCATGAAAACATGAAATTTAACCATGGAAAATAAGGAGAAATGCATGGGAAAGGTAGATCACAAGTTAAAATCAAGAAATTTTACCTTTGATTGCTTGATCCTTTGAAATCCCACACTTTTTCTTCAATTTTCCCACCTAGGTTTTGTGTTTTTTCCTTTCCTCTCTTGTTCTTACTATGGCCTTCCACATTAAGAGGAAATGGGATAAATATGGACTGATTTTTATGGAAAATAATAAAATATTCTTGCTTGACACGTGGCATGTTTCCATTGGTCCATTTTTAAAACTTTAAAAATTTTAAACCTTTTTATCTCCACCACATGATTAGTCAATGGTCAAAATGAGGATAAGGGAAGACCATGTACTGGACAAATGTCCTGGTGGTGGAAAATTACTGTTTTGCCCCTAAGGTTACAAAATTACTATTTTACCCCTATGCTCCGAAAAATACCAAGAATATTTTTTTTTTTCACTTCTTCACCTCAAATCATACTCCAATAAGTCAAATGGGGCTAAAAAATCTTTTCTAAAAATTTTCATTTTGTCCCCAAGTGGTAAATGACCATTTTGCCCCTAAATAGTGAACATTTCAGTTTAACTCCAAATTGATCCTCGAACTCCATATCACCATATTAAACCATTCTAGGACTTTAATATTCTTAATTTTATCTTAAATTCTCTATTTGATCTAGTTCGAGGCTTAAATCAACTTTGTTGTATCTCTAGGTACAATACCGACTTTTGTCGATTTTTTTCGGGACTCTCCTAGCATGCAAACATGCTATCCATCACATGTATGTCATGACAAGTATTTTATAGAGTCAGGCTTGACATCTTCTCCCCTACTTGGATTAACTATATGATCTTTCTTCATGACTGGTTTTGACATCCGGCTAAATATTAATATTTTAATATTATTTTATTAATAAAATATTATTTTATTCTAAAAGTTTTATCTTGTCTCTTTGGTTCCCAAAGTTCCTTATTATGCCTCAATTCGCATCCGGCCAACTTTATTTATCACCATATCAAAGTATGGGACATTTCAGAAATTGAAACTGTCAATCATCTTTTTTTTCTCTTGCACTAAAAGCTGAAAAATTTGAGCTAGTTGGTGTTGCATTTGGCGTATCTCCTGGGTCGTTCCCGCCAACGCATGGGACTTCTTCTGTGCTTAGATCGATCTGGCTCAGGACGTTGCCAAGAATAAAATATGGAAAATGGCTTTTTTTTGGAATTGTGTGGTCCATATAGCTGTTTAGGAATGAGATGCTTTTCAACGGCAAATCTTGGGATGAGCTCCAATTGATTGACATCATTAAAACTCAAATTGCTTGCTGGTCGAAAGGCCGTTGGGATAATCCTTGTTTGTCTTTCCTTGACCTTTTTAGAAATTCCGAACTTAGGGCCGTTTGTCTTAAAAAGAAATCTGATAAGAAAAATCTTGATTGGGTTAAACCTTTACTAGGCGAGCTAAAGTTTAACGTTGATGGAGCAGCAAAGGGTTGCCCTGGGGAAACTGGTATTGAGGGAGTCCTAAGAGATTATGAAGGCAGAATCAAACTGCAATTTTCTAAGGTCACTGGTTGGGGTGATTCAAACTTGGCTGAATTGCTGGCTATCAAAGAAGCTTTCCTTTTATTTGCAGCCTCTCCTTGGGAGAACTCTTATTTTCTCATTATTGAAAGCGACTCCTCTAATGTTGTTAAATGGATTTCGAAGCTTGAGGAATCTCCTTGGAAGTTCTACAACATTATCAGACAGATTGAGAATCTCAAATCTAAAGTTGGGCCATGGAAAATTCAACATTTTCCAAAATCAGGTAACAATCTGGCTGACAAGCTGGCCAAAGATGGCATTGGAAGAGAAGGTGATCTCTTAATCATTAATTCTTAACTGTTGATATTGGCTTGGTTGTTGCTAGGATGGTTTCTTTGGATTTTTCTCTTTGTTGTTTTGCCTTCTTGTTCCCTGCTGTAGTTTTTGATCTTTGGCAAGATTGAGTTTCTTTTGTGGTCTCTGTTTTGTCGAGGGCATGCTGCTGGTATGTTGTATACAGTGATGAACCTCCTTTTTTCTAGTTTTTCTTGCCATGTTCGACCTATGGCTAATAAATTCCAATTTTCAAAAAAAAAAATATAACGGAAACAACACCTGCAAAGACCCTTATACATGGTTATCTTTGGGATGTCAAAAACATAAGTGACTAAGAATAATAAATTATATAATAAACATACAGTACAGTTGGAGAAATATTTAAAAAGTATATATTAATTTGCTGATGTAATTAGTATAGCTAATCTCATACCAAATTTCACAGTAAAATAGTTAAACTATATATTTAATTAGTTATATTATAGTTATTATTAAAGTACTGTAAAATCATTTTATATTTATTTTTTTAATGCTTTTATATATATATAATCAAACTAAAATTAAATAATTATTAATGTAATATATCTTAAACCTGGTTGAGCCTAAAAAATTCTATCCAAGGCTTGACCGCGGGTGTAATGAGTAGTTTGACACAAGGACAAATTTACTTACAAAGATGAGTATATGTTTTCTCAAAAGCAAAAAATAAATATTATAAGACTTATAAAATTATGTATATGTTACGACTTAAAGAGAGCTTTTTAAAATTATAGCTTTAAACTTTTTAATAGATGACTTACTTCATCTTTCAATTTCAAGTTGAGTTTTTTTTTTTTTTTGCCAAAAAAAGATATTTCTATTATGAAACAAAAATTCACAAATGTACAATAAGTTAAGACAAAATACAAAGAAAAAACACATATAGAAGACAAATGGAGATAAAGAAAAACAACGCTTCACAAATTTATGGGAGGAAGCAGAAGTATCTTGTAGTATATAATAAAAATCATAAATACAAAAATACTTTTACAATATCTATAGTGCTGAAATTGCTTTACTTAACATTGACAAATAATTGATTACTACTAAATGCCAGCCTTACACCCAATATTCATCTCTCTTTTAACTCTTTTCCATCATCTCATTCTCATCACTCATCTCTATATTTTATATCAAGGAAAAACTATACTTGAAATCAGAGATAACCTTTTTCTAACTTTCCAGGTAATTGATATAAACATTTTGAATATAATATTTGGTCATCAATCACAAATATAATTGTGCTTACAAATAGCATGGGATTTCAGCTCTACTCATACAAGTTCATGCATGTGAAATTTCAAGTTAATTGAAAATATCTAACTATTTGATTGATGACAATAAAATTGCGACTATTAAATGTATATTAAAAAGATAGCAATCTCAATCAATATGATAAGGATATCAAATTGACTTGAATATTTACATACATGACGGGCATGAGTAGGTCGGTAAATTCATTGGTTGAAAATTTCAAACACCTTTGTCAAGTATGGAGTCTTGGCATTCTTTTCTTTTCGGAGTGCCTAAATTTCCTTACCAACATTTATTAAGACTCGTCCTCTATCATTTGGTTCATTTTATAACAAGGAATACCATATCAAAGAATGAGCTATCCCTTTTTTTTTTTTTTTGAAAAGCCATATGAATATATTTATCAGAAAGAGGACAAAAAATTACATATGAATAACATACGTAAAAATCCAAAAAAATTCTCCACACTGAATAACATATTTTTTTTTCATATGAATAACATATGAATATATTTGTGGTAATGTTAACAAAAATTACCACAAATCTCCACTGAACCTACACCGAGACCAGCTACAGGTGAGGGAAACAAGAAATCCAAAAGGAGAGGCATCTGTACAGAGCCGCAATCTGCTTTACATACCACACGAGCCTAAAGAAACACCTAACAAAAAATCGTGGCGGCTTTGGGTAGAGAAAAATTATCGGGCAAGACAAAAGAGAAAAGAGAAGTAAAAGTATAAACAAAGAGAATTACTTAGTGTCACGGATCTAGAGTAAAGCCTGTTGGCGAGACAAACCTTCCTTCGCCAAGACGTCTGCCTTGTCATTAGCAGTACGCGGAACATGAGAAATGGTCCAGCTGCTGACAGTATTAAGGATTATGATTGTTTGCCAAAGAAGAGGTCTTAGCTTCCATAGGACTGTTCAAGGATTTTTGATCCAACAAACCACATTTTTGGCATCTGATTCAATCAGGAGTTGATGAGAGGTACACCTCTTGGATGATGCATAAATCAGAGCAGCTTCTTTAATCGCGAGGAGCTCCGCTCTGCTGGCGTGCGTGACTCCAATGGATTTGGAGAGGATAACAAGATTATCCCCATTTTCATTATGTAAGATTCCTCCGATTCCGGAATTCCCAGGACAGCCTCTTAGGGCACCGTCAGTGTTGAATACTTGAATTTAAGGGTTCCAGGTTGAGGGCTTGTCCATGAAGTCACACTGTTGACCTTCCTGGTCCTGTTATGGGCGCAGCCGACATTAAGGGAACGTGTAAGATCATCAGCGGAGAGTTTGAGATGTGCCCATTTGGCATTTGTCCACCAGGCAACTCTCATCTTGGTAAGTTCAAAGAGAAAACTACCATCCCATTCTTGACCACCAAGGAGCACCTCATTTCTACCAATCCAAATAGCCCAACAAATGGCATACCAACCCATTTTCCAGATGGCACCATTAGTGAAGTAGCTAGCATACTTAAACCAACTCAGAAAACAGTGAAGGGGATTGTGGTGAGAAACCCAAACAACATTCCACAAAGTGGCCCATGACTGCCAGATTAGCCAAGTTTTTTTGCAAGAAAAGAAAAGATGTTGAATCGTTCAAGCTCATTTCTACAAAGAAGGCAAGTGGCAGCATTAGGACTGATAATACCTTTTTTAGCGAGTGTCTCTAACCGATAATCGACCTCATAAGCTGTCATCAGAAAATCTCTATTTTGTGGGGAGCAAGACCGGACCATATCATCTTCCAATAATCAACATGTGGGGTGTTAGTAAACATGACTTGATGACAAAAAGAATTGGAGGAGTGAGCTATCCCTTGGGGGACCTCAGAATGACTATTTGATGCTCTAGGGAATAGAGATTTAATTTTTTGGATCATTTTGTTTTTGTGTATATATCTTACTTAATTCCAATCTTTCCTTGATCCAAGGAAAGAGAAATTTTATCAAGAGATTGCACTGCAAGTTTGGGCTAATTTTTTTTTTTTGGAACTACATTACAATTTATTCTTTCACATTTGAGGAGACACATGTAGGCAGTTTGGTTTAGTTGTCAAGTCCAGTCAACCCAAAAAAATTTTTAATTCAATTCTTCCAAAACCACATGCTTGACAAAATAAAATCTTGCAAGAATTCCTAAGAAGATTAGTAGAAAATTTTTTGTCACTAAGGTCTTCTCAAGTCAATCTTAAAGGAGGAAACAAATTTTGGACCCGAAAGCAAATTAGATTTCAAGTTTTGTGAATTATGGTGTGAATAATGTTGGGGCCTTGGCTTTAAAAGAGTTTTTTAACCATCCCTTTTGGATTCTCTTATAGTATTTTAGAAAGGGATTCTTAATTATAGAAGCAAATTTAAAATCTTTTAAGGAATTAAAAATAAATATTAATAATTTCTAATATTTTATTACGTATATAAAAAATAAAAATAATTTTATATCTTTCTGAACTCCCTCTCACCTATTTCTCAAACTCCTCTCAGGGCCTCTTATTTGGAAAACGGCTCACAAAAGATGGAAACTCGGTTTTGAGGTACTTGTTTTGGCTTTCGTTGAGCCCAATTTTTTATTCGCTTTCGTTCTTGTCTAAGCAGTCCAATATTTGCTGCTCTTTTGTTTATTCTCCGGGTAATGGTTTTATTTCCTGTTGAATTATGAAGGCTAGCAATTAATCTTTAATCTATTCAAAGCATTCATATTTTGTTTGAATAGCAAAGCATACATTCTTTACAAAATCATGGTAGATTTCAAAAGGATAATTTTCCTTTAAGAAATAAGTAGTCTAAATAAAACATAACCTCATGATACAATACAGAGCTTGATGATAAGACATTTTAACTGTGGACAAAAGGAGAAACCCAAATACTATGAAATTACGTATTTTTTAGATGGAGTGAAAATTCTTTGGTTGAATGAAATTATTGACACTTGTTTTCCACAATTAATTAATTAGTAGGTTAGCTTACTAGTTTATGCCGAGAAAAAATTATACTAGAACTTGGAGATAACCTTGTTCTAACTTTCCAAATTAATAGATATAAACATTTTGAATATACTATTTGGTCATCAATCACAAATATAACTGCACTTACAACGAATATAAGCAATGACAACAATGTAAATAGTTCATTCAAATTTTATAGATAATTATTCATCAATCATGTGATTAATATAATAATTAAGTACAACAAAAAAAATAATATAACAAGTAACTTTATTTTTAATAGAATACTTAAATGATTAAAATTGAATACTTTAGATTGAAAATCTCGAGTTCCAATATTAAAATAATATGATAAAATTTATGGAAAGAAACATAAATACCTTCCATTATATAATAAAAGTCATAAATACAAAAGTACTTTTACAATGCCTACAGTGATGAAATTGTTTTACTTCACATTGCATCGTAATCACATTGACAAATAATATATTATTATTCTCAAGCTTCACCAACAGTGCATTGGTCTTTAGCCGTAGCAACAAAGGGCAGCCAACGTAATTGGTCGTTCCAGCGTCAATTTGGTGCCCAAGAAATCATACTTTATTCTGTCTAAAGCCACTGAGAGCAACGATATTCTCTTAGGTGTTGCTGGAGACAAATGAAGGAAAAAATTACAAAAATGTTGAAACTTTTAAAATTAAAATGTTATTATTTTTACTGAAAAGTAAAATGGTTCTTTTTTTCAAGAAACAAATATATATTACAATTTTTGTAATTAAAATGCTATTTTTCCCCCAAACAATTCATGTTTACGATATTATTTACTTTCAGGGAAAGAATAAATGGTTTTATTTATTATAAGAAGCTAAAAAAATTGTTGCAACTTTTATAATTTATTATTAAAACTATTTTGAGACAATTTAAAATAATTGATCCTTTTGAAAACCTTCTTTCTTTTGCTAAAAGATCGATGCTAAATCCTAACTAATAATTTCCCTCTACAATGTGAGAAAGATCATTATTTTTTACCCATAGACCAATTGATATTCCCAATGACCAAATTCGTGAACTGATTAACCTTTCGAAGTGTTTTTTGAGTCCTTAAATATTTTAGCACAAATTGAAGAGAAATATATAGTTTATGTAGGAAGAAAAAGTGAACTGACAAGCAAATACACGTACCTAATAGTATTATATATCCTCAACCTCCAGAGTCTTAGCACCTCAGCCTGAAACTCCGTCACCAAACAACTCTCCCAACTCTATCGTTGAGAAAGGCTTGGGCAATTGAGGCGATGGACGGGTAAAGGCTTGAGCAACCTGTCCCATGGTTGGCCGAAATTTGGGGTTGCCATTCAAGCATGCAAATGCTAGTTTTGTAGCAGAGACAATGTAATGACCCTTCTTCGATCGCTATTAGCGTCCGAGACTTCCAAAAGATCTCACCAAGTCCCGAACAAGCTTGAAAGAAATTTCTCAATAACTCATTGTACACTTTTACTAAACCGTATTAATGTTTGAACCATATATATTTATAACATGAATTCAACAATAAGCATAGTCATTAAATTATAACTTTAAGTCATGACATCACAATTAAATACATTGAGTTCAAAAATCTCAAATTTTCGTTTATATCAAAACTAATATTTGTTTACATGGTAAAATTAGAGTACTACAACTCAACCTCCAACAGTGGAGCGACTCAGGATAAAATGCTATGAGATGCCTTTACCTATCCACGATAGACCGTATGTGCTGATGATTACACGCTAGGTCGATCTCTATCTGCAAAAAGGGAAAAAAATTGTGTGAAGCTCACAGACTCAGTAATCATCGACTCCATGAGTAGGACGTAGATGAGAAACAAGCAAACAACAAATCAGTTGAATATAAAAATGCAAGATTATAAAAATAATTTATTTCAAACGAGGGTTTGTGCCTTATGTGAAATACTGAGAATTTCTTATGCATTATAATTGTTCAAGTAATAAATCAACCAAGGTAGATAAAAATTTTCACTCCAAAACAGATCCATCACCTTATTCAAGTCAATCATTTGAAATATTGATTTAAAACAATTTTACATAAAAGAATTTTGTCGTCGAAATCAATTGACATTTTACTCCAATCAAATCAATAAATTCGGACATGCTCCCATGAAATCGAATGTTAATCAAATTTATATGTAAATCACAAATTGCCTCGTACTCGAGGAGTTAAAATTCATTTCATCGTAAAAATAGGGGAGCTGCGAAAAACCGTTTAATTCTGTTTTCACCATGCAAAGAAATATGATTTTGAAAACCCAAAGATGCCACTCTCGAGTAAGGAATGAAAATAAACTCGTGGTCTCGCTACCACGTAATAACATCCGAGAGCATCGCTACCACCGGATTCTCATATGCCATGGCGATCTCAACGATGTTGGCCGACATCGGAGATATCAGGCAATCGTAACCGCGTAAATCACTGGTGGCCTAGCCACGCACATAAATCACAGGTCGTGGCCCCCGCCACGCCTAACAACCCGTCGATGACTCGAAGGTTCTCTAGCTAGAGCTTACTTGTGCACGAGGGTCACACTTAACCGAAGTGACAGCCGACCTACTCTCGAATCTCTTGGTTTAGTAAAACCATTTAAAAGTCTAAATCGGGTTTTCAAAGAATCGTTTCAAATCATTTTCGAAATACCGACCGCCTTATCAAGATAAAACTCTCTTTTCATAAAATTGTATACAGCAAACTTTTGCATGCGATTCTCATTTCAAAATGGCATGGTGAATATGTAATTAAATTCCATAAATGCACACCATACAAATATAAGGCACATTTTTCTTTGATATAAATAGTCTTGAAAGGCTTGTTTCTCGAGTTAAAACACTTTACGTATAAGTATACATATATATATATATATATATATATATATATATATATATATATAACT